>NW_027459519.1:0-236104 GCF_050624435.1 Tenrec ecaudatus
CCCGATCTGATCCCGTTACTTCAAGTGTGGGCTGACATTGCCACTAAGAAGCCTGCAAATATAAAAGACTTACTCCCTCCCGCAAAGAAAGGGCCCTTGTTTCCAAGGTTTCAGGAAACATGGAAGGACCGGAAAAACAAACGGTCCAAGTTCCCAAAACCACATAGGTGGAGGCCATCCCTCCCCATCATCCTCCCCCACCCCTCCCCTCCCTCACCCTTCCCCTCCCCCAACCCTCCTCCACCCCTCCCCTCCCCTCGCCTCCCCATCACTCTCCCCTAATCGGCTTTATCCCATTTTGCAGGAGAACTCTGGGAGTGGGAGAGCTGGCTTCAAACCCTTTCTTTCAACCCCCGCCCTATAAGGTTTCTAGGGTCCAGAAATAGAAAACTTCTAACAGGCCCTTATTGAGTCACTCCCTCCCCCACCGGCCCCCCAAACTCACCCCCACCCCTAACAAGCAGCCCCCCACACACACTAGTACTGGTATGACTTCCATACTCATCAGCCCACCTGGAATGCTTGCCAACAACTTCTCCAGGTGCTGTTCACAACGGAGGAGGGTAGCCCTTCCAGACAGAGGCCCAGTAAGCAGTCAGTGAACCTGATGGTCAGCGAGCGGGCACTCCCCACTTGAGAGAAACTCTTTTGGCCACTACACCAACGATGTGGGATCTCAATTCCTAGCAAGGCCCAGAGGACTTTACCAGGTATCAACCATTGCTCTTACATGACCCTCTGCAGAAGAGCTAGGAAACCTATGAATTTATCTAAGGTCAGTGAGAATTTTCAGGTTCCTATAAGAGAATATCCGCCTGCCTTTCTAGAGTGGCTGAGGGAAGCCTACGGGCTTTATACCCCTAACGGCCCGGAGGCACTGAAAAAAGGAGGGCAATAAGTATTGCCTTTATTACTCAGTCAGTCTGCCTCAGACATGACAAAGAAGTGGGAAGGGTTTGAAGGGAAAAATCTTAGCGATTTGGTACAAGTGGCTCATTGAGTGTATAACAACAGAGATGACCCTAGCACGACAGAGACAAAGAAGCTAGCTAAAATAATCGTAATTGACATGAGATACCCCAGAGACTCAGGAAAAGGAGAGCATGGCCCACTCACGGAGAGACTAAACTGTGGGCACCGCCAAGCCATGGGGAAGGACCAATGTGCCTACTGCAGGAAAGAAGGACACTGGAAAAATCAGTGCCTTGAAAACCCCAGGAGAGGTGCACGACCCTCCACTAGAGTGGATGGGCCTCATCTGCACGTAGAAAGACCCAAGCAAGAGACAATAATGCTTGAAGAAGCTCAATGAAGGGGTCAGGGCTCTGTTTCACTTCGCCGCCAAAAGCCCAGGCTAACTCTCCAAGTAGGAGGCCAGGCAGTAAATTTCTTGGTGGACACAGGGGCCACCTTGTCAGGTTCAGAAAGGAATATGGGCACATTTTCAAGAAGAAAGATGTGAATTACTGTGAGCCTATGATTCCTTCCACAGATAACTCACACCAGAAGGTTTGCATGGAGGGTAGGTGGGTTTCCCAAGACAACAAAATAACAAATATCTATCAGCCCTTTGGCCCAGTTAGCCACCTGGTTATGATATCACTGGCTTCTGGCTCAGCTGCTGAGCCAGTGAAGCAGTTATAGCAGGAGAAGACTAGGTGGCCGGTGGCCATCAACGGAAGGACCAAATCTCCACAGTGGGCTTTCTGTTTCAATATGGAGCCACGTATGTTACCTGCTGGACACCATCTCTATCCTGAGCTCATAATTGCCATCGCAAGTCTAGAATGCGGCGCGCAGGTACACACTATATGAAACAGTCTCTGATTAACCCCTCTCGATAACTTGCTGACATGGGAGTCTGGATAATCCTGTACATTTACTTTGCAGATTAGAAAACTCACTCAAAAACACACGGGAGTTGACCCAGAGACACACAACTGGTTAACAACAAAGTCATATTCACAACCAGCGTCTGGACCAAGAGCACGGTGCCCCACAGAACTGTGCCCATCGAGCAGTCAATATCTCCTGGACTCTCAAAAGATCTGAGCTGATACCCACCCCCCCACCCCCACATCCTTGGAGCCCCAAAAGATTGTATTTCACAGGATGGCACCGGATCTGCAGCTCGCGGGGAGGGACATATCTGATCAGAGAACACAGGGCAGAACAAGGGGGAGGAGGGGAGAATGGAGCACACCCTGGCCCAATACACCTTGAGGATGATGTTCCCAATCAGAGAAGCCAATCCACAGAGAAGACCACATGGGCAGCCCCACGATGAGAAACGTCCCTCAAAGACCCATAGCCTTAGAGGGGACAACACTGGACACACAGTGTGGGAACTGCGCCCGAACTGATCCTGCCACTTCGATGCATGACACTAAGAGAGTGCAGCGGAAGAGTAAGAAAACGGAGCATCAAAGTCCCCGGGGAATGCCAAAGGTGGACTTTGTGGTCAGGGTTCGGTGCCCCCACAGACTGGACTGGAAAACACTCCTAAAGTTCACCACACAGTCCTTGTACTTTTCTTTCTGGTTAGTGTTGTTTTCTTTTAGTGTCATTGGATTTGGGTTGGGTTTTGTTTTCATTTTTGTTTGTTTTTTTTTTCTTTTTGCTGCTTGGTTTAGCTCAGTCTTGTTTTGTGCATGTTATTACCTTTACAGGTCTGTCTAATTAAGAGAGGCTGGATGAACAATCTGGAGGAGTAAACATGTGACCGGCCCTTTCCATTGGGCATGGGAGTGAGCACGGTGGGGGGAAAGGAAGTGGTGTAAAGAAACCCAGAGACAAGGGTACAACAAGTGATGGAAAACGGTAGTGAGGGGGATGTAGGAGGCCTGGTAGGGCGTGATCAAAGGTAATGTAAGCAAGAGGAATTACTGAAACCCAAAGGAAGACTGAGCATGTCAGTGGGCACAAGAGGAAAATCAAAGAGTATAGAAGAGTGAGCTGGGAAGCAAGGGCCAGTTATAGACGTCTAAATAAAGGCATGTACATATATTTACAAAGGGGCATGGGGAAATAGATCTATGTCCATATGTTTATAGATTTAGTATTAAGGTAGCAGATGGACATAGGGCCTCCGCTCAAGGACTCCCTCATTGCAATAACACTGTTCTATTAAATTGGCATTCTAAGATGCTCACCTTCCCTACACAATCACTGACCACAAAGCGGCTGCATAAGCAAATGTGGTGAAGAAAGCCGATGGTGTCCAGCTACCTAAAGATATAGCGTGTGGGGTCTTAAAGGCCTGAGGGTAAAGAAACAGCCATCTGGCTCTGAAGCAACAGAGCCCACATGGAGAAAGCATACCAGCCTGTGTGATCACAAAGTTTTAAAGGGATAAGGCAACAGGCATCATGAGAACAAAAAAATCTTATCATGGAGAATGAGAGGGGACTGCCGGGTATAGACCCAAAACCTATTTGCAGTGCACTGGACATCCCCTTACAGAAGGATCTCAGAGTGGAGATTAAAGAATACAGGGTATGAGACAGCAAAGATGAAACACAACTTTCCTCTAGTTCTTAATGCTTTCTCTTGCCCCACTATCATGATCCCAGTTCTACCATACTAATCTGGCCAAACTAGAGAAGGTATTCTAGTACCGATAGGAATTTCAAACACGGGGGATCCAGAGTGGATGGGCCCTTTACCAGTGTTATGAGTGGAGATACTGGGAGGGTGGAGGAAGGACAGGATGGAAAGTGGGAACCGATTACAAGGATCTTCATTGACCTCAAAAGAAAGGTGGGTGAAAATATGACAAAAGAATTAGTACATTTCCAAGGATTGATGAGGGATGGGTGGCGGGCATTGAGGGGGGAAAAATGAGGAGCTGAGGCCAGGGGCTTGGGTGGAGAGTGGATATTTTGTGAATAAGGAGGGCAATTAATGTACAGATGGGCTTCAAACAGATGATGTATTTATGGATTGTGGTTAGTGTTGTAGGAGCCACTAATGAAAAGATCATAAAAGAAACAAAAATAATCTTGGCAGAGGGCTCATGCAAGGATGATCTCAGGCTGGATTAGACCAGTCAAAACAGCTACTGGAGTCGCCTCACCCTGTGTCTATTACTGAGTCAGCCATGATGCTTAGGACCCACAGCCCCAGCAGCTGGCCAGAGAGGGAGGTGGATCTCTGAGGCCATTCCACAGGGGGAATGGTCCTCTGTCCTGCAGGGCCCACCCTCCTTTGTAAGCATGCTGCCTGGGGCAAGGCTTTCATGGAGTCCACACCATGGGAGCTCTACTACTCATGGGGGATTGGCAGGAAGCCTCTGCTCATGCGCACACACCACCAACTAGCTGGAGGATCTCCGTGAACAAAGCCTGAGGCAGACAACAAGCCCACTAACTGATGCTGTAAGAGATACAATCAGCATCCAGAAACCTGCAACTGGGAGTAAGAGGCAGCATACCTTGGTCCCAGCCCCTCCCACTCTAATCTACAAGGAGTGACATTGCAAAGCAGAGGGTTTTCATAAAGCACTTCCAGGACTGTGGAATGAGCAGCCTCGTTTGTGGACATGGATACTCTGTGATCCAGACGTACTACCTCCTCCCTTACAGTCAGCTGAGACAAAAACCCTTGCAAGCAGAAAGCCATGCATCTGAACAGTATCCACCAGCCACTCATGTGCAGCACAGCTGCCTCCAAAGAGCCTTCCTGAGTGAGAGAGAAATCATGCAGAAGCCTGGTCTGCACTCAAGAGAGTTTTATGAGCGTTAGGGAGGCGTGGTGGGCAAGTCTGGCCGACCCCAGTGGCTGAATTGAATTTACATGGCCTAGATTGGTCAATCCAGGTACAGGAACCACCCAGGTGACCTCCCCTTCATGGCCAGAAATCTGGACCTCTGAGCATGCACAGGGTGCCTCTCCTAACTGGGCTCTTATCTTGGCCCTATGGGCATGCATAACGGATGCCCCAGTCCCTAGTATAGCTACCTAACATTTGCCCCCCTGAAGAGATATGGACCCAAATCTTTGGGGGTACTGGGCGACGACATCTCTAGCTGCTTCCTGCTGGCAAAAGGGGCGAGGTTGGGCTTTGGGTCCATACCCTTCCTACACTGCTGGGAGGGGTTGTCCATTGAGGGCAACTTTATCCAGGATGGATAAGGTTGAGGTGGTCCAGGAGATGGTAGTCGTGGACCTGGCACACTTGGTTCAGAAGCTTTAATCACCCGATAACTTCTGAGAATAACAAACGGTCTAAAAGGTGAACAGTTTGACTACGACAAGGCTAAGCTTGTGAGGTGGCAGTGGCCTTGAAATTAGGTGAGTGTCACAGGAAACAAAAATAATCTTAGGATTACCAGACATGTGTGTTTGTTCATTGGAAGTACAGGAAGAGGGATAAAAGCATTCACACTTTCCCCTAGGAGGGCACAGGTTTGGGCACTACTAGGTGCAGTCGGATCACTGATTCATTTATGATGCTAAGGTCTTGGACCCGCTGATAAGACCCATCCTTCTTTTTAACCCTATAACGCTTCAATTTTAATTTTGGGAAAAAATTTTCTTTTTGTTGTGGACTTTCATAGTTATAAATATATATATATGTATTAATATATACATTTTTTAATGTTATGAAAACATCATGCTTCGCGTTATAGAGTTAAATGGAAATAATGGGCTAGTGCAGGACGAGTCAAAAGTGACCAAAATAGAGTAACTGCCTAAGTCATTTTGAATTTTCTTGGGTTCAATTGGAGTAAAGGCTTGTAAATTACCCGGGGTCCAAATTCCCATGGTGCCTCCTACAATGGGTAGAATGTTCAGGGATGTTTCAGGGCTGGGAGATTAATAACCCCTAAGTCCAGGATACCTTAGGGCAGGGGTCCTTAAACTGTTTACCCAGGGGGCCAGTTCACTATCCCTCAGGCCTTTTGAAGGAAAGACTATAGTTTAAAAAAACAAATATTACGAACAAATTCATGTGCACACTGCACATCTTGATTTGAAGTTCAAAAAAAAAAATAAATGGGGCACATACACCCGGCAGAAAGGATCAACGTCCTCGGCTGTCTGCATGTGGCCCACAGGTTGTAGTTTGAGGACCCCTGCCCTCGGCATTCACCAAGAGGATGTGGTTTCAACCCAAAAGCTTGGAGACTCTACAATTTGTTTAAAAGTGATGGGGCAGAAGGAGTCCCTGATTGACCCACGCAAGACTAGTTTTCCCATCCCCTGTTACTAAGAGTTCATAGTTATGGTTAAAGTGAAACAGGATATCCCGATCTGATCCCGTTACTTCAAGTGTGGGCTGAAATTGCCACTAAGAAGCCTGCAAATATAAAAGACTTACTCCCTCCCGCCAAGAAAGGGCCCTTGTTTCCAAGGTTTCAGGAAACATGGAAGGACCGGAAAAACAAACGGTCCAAGTTCCCAAAACCACATAGGTGGAGGCCATCCCTCCCCATCACCCTCCCCCACCCCTCCCCTTCCCCATCCCTCCCCCACCCCTCCCCTCCCCTGCCCTCCCCATCACTCTCCCCTAATCGGCTTTATCCCATTTTGCAGGAGAACTCTGGGAGTGGGAGAGCTGGCTTCAAACCCTTTCTTTCAACCCCCGCCCTATAAGGTTTCTAGGGTCCAGAAATAGAAAACTTCTAACAGGCCCTTATTGAGTCACTCCCTCCCCCACCGGCCCCCCAAACTCACCCCCACCCCTAACAAGCAGCCCCCCACACACACTAGTACTGGTATGACTTCCATACTCATCAGCCCACCTGGAATGCTTGCCAACAACTTCTCCAGGTGCTGTTCACAACGGAGGAGGGTAGCCCTTCCAGACAGAGGCCCAGTAAGCAGTCAGTGAACCTGATGGTCAGCGAGCGGGCACTCCCCACTTGAGAGAAACTCTTTTGGCCACTACACCAACAATGTGGGATCTCAATTCCTAGCAAGGCCCAGAGGACTTTACCAGGTATCAACCATTGCTCTTACATGACCCTCTGCAGAAGAGCTAGGAAACCTATGAATTTATCTAAGGTCAGTGAGAATTTTCAGGTTCCTATAAGAGAATATCCGCCTGCCTTTCTAGAGTGGCTGAGGGAAGCCTACGGGCTTTATACCCCTAACGGCCCGGAGGCACTGAAAACAGGAGGGCAATAAGTATTGCCTTTATTACTCAGTCAGTCTGCCTCAGACATGACAAAGAAGTGGGAAGGGTTTGAAGGGAAAAATCTTAGCGATTTGGTACAAGTGGCTCATTGAGTGTATAACAACAGAGATGACCCTAGCACGACAGAGACAAAGAAGCTAGCTAAAATAATCGTAATTGACATGAGATACCCCAGAGACTCAGGAAAAGGAGAGCATGGCCCACTCACGGAGAGACTAACCTGTGGGCACCGCCAAGCCATGGGGAAGGACCAATGTGCCTACTGCAGGAAAGAAGGACACTGGAAAAATCAGTGCCTTGAAAACCCCAGGAGAGGTGCACGACCCTCCACTAGAGTGGATGGGCCTCATCTGCACGTAGAAAGACCCAAGCAAGAGACAATAATGCTTGAAGAAGCTCAATGAAGGGGTCAGGGCTCTGTTTCACTTCGCCGCCAAAAGCCCAGGCTAACTCTCCAAGTAGGAGGCCAGGCAGTAAATTTCTTGGTGGACACAGGGGCCACCTTGTCAGGTTCAGAAAGGAATATGGGCACATTTTCAAGAAGAAAGATGTGAATTACTGTGAGCCTATGATTCCTTCCACAGATAACTCACACCAGAAGGTTTGCATGGAGGGTAGGTGGGTTTCCCAAGACAACAAAATAACAAATATCTATCAGCCCTTTGGCCCAGTTAGCCACCTGGTTATGATATCACTGGCTTCTGGCTCAGCTGCTGAGCCAGTGAAGCAGTTATAGCAGGAGAAGACTAGGTGGCCAGTGGCCATCAACGGAAGGACCAAATCTCCACAGTGGGCTTCCTGTTTCAATATGGAGCCACGTATGTTACCTGCTGGACACCATCTCTATCCTGAGCTCATAATTGCCATCGCAGGTCTAGAATGCGGCGCGCAGGTACACACTATATGAAACAGTCTCTGATTAACCCCTCTCGATAACTTGCTGACATGGGAGTCTGGATAATCCTGTATATTTACTTTGCAGATTAGAAAACTCACTCAAAAACACACGGGAGTTGACCCAGAGACACACAACTGGTTAACAACAAAGTCATATTCACAACCAGCGTCTGGACCAAGAGCACGGTGCCCCACAGAACTGTGCCCATCGAGCAGTCAATATCTCCTGGACTCTCAAAAGATCTGAGCTGATACCCACCCCCCCACCCCCACATCCTTGCAGCCCCAAAAGATTGTATTTCACAGGATGGCACCGGATCTGCAGCTCGCGGAGAGGGACATATCTGATCAGAGAACACAGGGCAGAACAAGGGGGAGGAGGGGAGAATGGAGCACACCCTGGCCCAATACACCTTGAGGATGATGTTCCCAATCAGAGAAGCCAATCCACAGAGAAGACCACATGGGCAGCCCCACGATGAGAAACGTCCCTCAAAGACCCATAGCCTTAGAGGGGACAACACTGGACACACAGTGTGGGAACTGCGCCCGAACTGATCCTGCCACTTCGATGCATGACACTAAGAGAGTGCAGCGGAAGAGTAAGAAAATGGAGCATCAAAGTCCCCGGGGAATGCCAAAGGTGGACTTTATGGTCAGGGTTCGGTGCCCCCACAGACTGGACTGGAAAACACTCCTAAAGTTCACCACACAGTCCTTGTACTTTTCTTTCTGGTTAGTGTTGTTTTCTTTTAGTGTCATTGGATTTGGGTTGGGTTTTGTTTTCATTTTTGTTTGTTTTTTTTTCTTTTTGCTGCTTGGTTTAGCTCAGTCTTGTTTTGTGCATGTTATTACCTTTACAGGTCTGTCTAATTAAGAGAGGCTGGATGAACAATCTGGAGGAGTAAACATGTGACCGGCCCTTTCCATTGGGCATGGGAGTGAGCACGGTGGGGGGAAAGGTAGTGGTGTAAAGAAACCCAGAGACAAGGGTACAACAAGTGATGGAAAACGGTAGTGAGGGGGATGTAGGAGGCCTGGTAGGGCGTGATCAAAGGTAATGTAACCAAGAGGAATTACTGAAACCCAAAGGAAGACTGAGCATGTCAGTGGGCACAAGAGGAAAATCAAAGAGTATAGAAGAGTGAGCTGGGAAGCAAGGGCCAGTTATAGACATCTAAATAAAGGCATGTACATATGTACATATATTTACAAAGGGGCATGGGGAAATAGATCTATGTCCATATGTTTATAGATTTAGTATTAAGGTAGCAGATGGACATAGGGCCTCCGCTCAAGGACTCCCTCATTGCAATAACACTGTTCTATTAAATTGGCATTCTAAGATGCTCACCTTCCCTACACAATCACTGACCACAAAGCGGCTGCATAAGCAAATGTGGTGAAGAAAGCCGATGGTGTCCAGCTACCTAAAGATATAGCGTGTGGGGTCTTAAAGGCCTGAGGGTAAAGAAACAGCCATCTGGCTCTGAAGCAACAGAGCCCACATGGAGAAAGCATACCAGCCTGTGTGATCACAAAGTTTTAAAGGGATAAGGCAACAGGCATCATGAGAACAAAAAAATCTTATCATGGAGAATGAGAGGGGACTGCCGGGTATAGACCCAAAACCTATTTGCAGTGCACTGGACATCCCCTTACAGAAGGATCTCAGAGTGGAGATTAAAGAATACAGGGTATGAGACAGCAAAGATGAAACACAACTTTCCTCTAGTTCTTAATGCTTTCTCTTGCCCCACTATCATGATCCCAGTTCTACCATACTAATCTGGCCAAACTAGAGAAGGTATTCTAGTACCGATAGGAATTTCAAACACGGGGGATCCAGAGTGGATGGGCCCTTTACCAGTGTTATGAGTGGAGATACTGGGAGGGTGGAGGAAGGGCAGGATGGAAAGTGGGAACCGATTACAAGGATCTTCATTGACCTCAAAAGAAAGGTGGGTGAAAATATGACAAAAGAATTAGTACATTTCCAAGGATTGATGAGGGATGGGTGGCGGGCATTGAGGGGGGGAAAATGAGGAGCTGAGGCCAGGGGCTTGGGTGGAGAGTGGATATTTTGTGAATAAGGAGGGCAATTAATGTACAGATGGGCTTCAAACAGATGATGTATTTATGGATTGTGGTTAGTGTTGTAGGAGCCACTAATGAAAAGATCATAAAAGAAACAAAAATAATCTTGGCAGAGGGCTCATGCAAGGATGATCTCAGGCTGGATTAGACCAGTCAAAACAGCTACTGGAGTCGCCTCACCCTGTGTCTATTACTGAGTCAGCCATGATGCTTAGGACCCACAGCCCCAGCAGCTGGCCAGAGAGGGAGGTGGATCTCTGAGGCCATTCCACAGGGGGAATGGTCCTCTGTCCTGCAGGGCCCACCCTCCTTTGTAAGCATGCTGCCTGGGGCAAGGCTTTCATGGAGTCCACACCATGGGAGCTCTACTACTCATGGGGGATTGGCAGGAAGCCTCTGCTCATGCGCACACACCACCAACTAGCTGGAGGATCTCCGTGAACAAAGCCTGAGGCAGACAACAAGCCCACTAACTGATGCTGTAAGAGATACAATCAGCATCCAGAAACCTGCAACTGGGAGTAAGAGGCAGCATACCTTGGTCCCAGCCCCTCCCACTCTAATCTACAAGGAGTGACATTGCAAAGCAGAGGGTTTTCATAAAGCACTTCCAGGACTGTGGAATGAGCAGCCTCGTTTGTGGACATGGATACTCTGTGATCCAGACGTACTACCTCCTCCCTTACAGTCAGCTGAGACAAAAACCCTTGCAAGCAGAAAGCCATGCATCTGAACAGTATCCACCAGCCACTCATGTGCAGCACAGCTGCCTCCAAAGAGCCTTCCTGAGTGAGAGAGAAATCATGCAGAAGCCTGGTCTGCACTCAAGAGAGTTTTATGAGCGTTAGGGAGGCGTGGTGGGCAAGTCTGGCCGACCCCAGTGGCTGAATTGAATTTACATGGCCTAGATTGGTCAATCCAGGTACAGGAACCACCCAGGTGACCTCCCCTTCATGGCCAGAAATCTGGACCTCTGAGCATGCACAGGGTGCCTCTCCTAACTGGGCTCTTATCTTGGCCCTATGGGCATGCATAACGGATGCCCCAGTCCCTAGTATAGCTACCTAACATTTGCCCCCCTGAAGAGATATGGACCCAAATCTTTGGGGGTACTGGGCGACGACATCTCTAGCTGCTTCCTGCTGGCAAAAGGGGCGAGGTGGGGCTTTGGGTCCATACCCTTCCTACACTGCTGGGAGGGGTTGTCCATTGAGGGCAACTTTATCCAGGATGGATAAGGTTGAGGTGGTCCAGGAGATGGTAGTCGTGGACCTGGCACACTTGGTTCAGAAGCTTTAATCACCCGATAACTTCTGAGAAAAACAAACGGTCTAAAAGGTGAACAGTTTGACTACGACAAGGCTAAGCTTGTGAGGTGGCAGTGGCCTTGAAATTAGGTGAGTGTCACAGGAAACAAAAATAATCTTAGGATTACCAGACATGTGTGTTTGTTCATTGGAAGTACAGGAAGAGGGATAAAAGCATTCACACTTTCCCCTAGGAGGGCACAGGTTTGGGCACTACTAGGTGCAGTCGGATCACTGATTCATTTATGATGCTAAGGTCTTGGACCCGCTGATAAGACCCATCCTTCTTTTTAACCCTATAACGCTTCAATTTTAATTTTGGGAAAAAATTTTCTTTTTGTTGTGGACTTTCATAGTTATAAATATATATATATGTATTAATATATACATTTTTTAATGTTATGAAAACATCATGCTTCGCGTTATAGAGTTAAATGGAAATAATGGGCTAGTGCAGGACGAGTCAAAAGTGACCAAAATAGAGTAACTGCCTAAGTCATTTTGAATTTTCTTGGGTTCAATTGGAGTAAAGGCTTGTAAATTACCCGGGGTCCAAATTCCCATGGTGCCTCCTACAATGGGTAGAATGTTCAGGGATGTTTCAGGGCTGGGAGATTAATAACCCCTAAGTCCAGGATACCTTAGGGCAGGGGTCCTTAAACTGTTTACCCAGGGGGCCAGTTCACTATCCCTCAGGCCTTTTGAAGGAAAGACTATAGTTTAAAAAAACAAATATTACGAACAAATTCATGTGCACACTGCACATCTTGATTTGAAGTTCAAAAAAAAATAAATGGGGCACATACACCCGGCAGAAAGGATCAACGTCCTCAGCTGTCTGCATGTGGCCCACAGGTTGTAGTTTGAGGACCCCTGCTCTCGGCATTCACCAAGAGGATGTGGTTTCAACCCAAAAGCTTGGAGACTCTACAATTTGTTTAAAAGTGATGGGGCAGAAGGAGTCCCTGATTGACCCACGCAAGACTAGTTTTCCCATCCCCTGTTACTAAGAGTTCATAGTTATGGTTAAAGGGAAACAGGATATCCCGATCTGATCCCGTTACTTCAAGTGTGGGCTGACATTGCCACTAAGAAGCCTGCAAATATAAAAGACTTACTCCCTCCCGCAAAGAAAGGGCCCTTGTTTCCAAGGTTTCAGGAAACATGGAAGGACCGGAAAAACAAACGGTCCAAGTTCCCAAAACCACATAGGTGGAGGCCATCCCTCCCCATCACCCTCCCCCACCCCTCCCCTCCCCCATCCCTCCCCCACCCCTCCCCTCCCCTGCCCTCCCCATCACTCTCCCCTAATCGGCTTTATCCCATTTTGCAGGAGAACTCTGGGAGTGGGAGAGCTGGCTTCAAACCCTTTCTTTCAACCCCCGCCCTATAAGGTTTCTAGGGTCCAGAAATAGAAAACTTCTAACAGGCCCTTATTGAGTCACTCCCTCCCCCACCGGCCCCCCAAACTCACCCCCACCCCTAACAAGCAGCCCCCCACACACACTAGTACTGGTATGACTTCCATACTCATCAGCCCACCTGGAATGCTTGCCAACAACTTCTCCAGGTGCTGTTCACAACGGAGGAGGGTAGCCCTTCCAGACAGAGGCCCAGTAAGCAGTCAGTGAACCTGATGGTCAGCGAGCGGGCACTCCCCACTTGAGAGAAACTCTTTTGGCCACTACACCAACAATGTGGGATCTCAATTCCTAGCAAGGCCCAGAGGACTTTACCAGGTATCAACCATTGCTCTTACATGACCCTCTGCAGAAGAGCTAGGAAACCTATGAATTTATCTAAGGTCAGTGAGAATTTTCAGGTTCCTATAAGAGAATATCCGCCTGCCTTTCTAGAGTGGCTGAGGGAAGCCTACGGGCTTTATACCCCTAACGGCCCGGAGGCACTGAAAACAGGAGGGCAATAAGTATTGCCTTTATTACTCAGTCAGTCTGCCTCAGACATGACAAAGAAGTGGGAAGGGTTTGAAGGGAAAAATCTTAGCGATTTGGTACAAGTGGCTCATTGAGTGTATAACAACAGAGATGACCCTAGCACGACAGAGACAAAGAAGCTAGCTAAAATAATCGTAATTGACATGAGATACCCCAGAGACTCAGGAAAAGGAGAGCATGGCCCACTCACGGAGAGACTAACCTGTGGGCACCGCCAAGCCATGGGGAAGGACCAATGTGCCTACTGCAGGAAAGAAGGACACTGGAAAAATCAGTGCCTTGAAAACCCCAGGAGAGGTGCACGACCCTCCACTAGAGTGGATGGGCCTCATCTGCACGTAGAAAGACCCAAGCAAGAGACAATAATGCTTGAAGAAGCTCAATGAAGGGGTCAGGGCTCTGTTTCACTTCGCCGCCAAAAGCCCAGGCTAACTCTCCAAGTAGGAGGCCAGGCAGTAAATTTCTTGGTGGACACAGGGGCCACCTTGTCAGGTTCAGAAAGGAATATGGGCACATTTTCAAGAAGAAAGATGTGAATTACTGTGAGCCTATGATTCCTTCCACAGATAACTCACACCAGAAGGTTTGCATGGAGGGTAGGTGGGTTTCCCAAGACAACAAAATAACAAATATCTATCAGCCCTTTGGCCCAGTTAGCCACCTGGTTATGATATCACTGGCTTCTGGCTCAGCTGCTGAGCCAGTGAAGCAGTTATAGCAGGAGAAGACTAGGTGGCCAGTGGCCATCAACGGAAGGACCAAATCTCCACAGTGGGCTTCCTGTTTCAATATGGAGCCACGTATGTTACCTGCTGGACACCATCTCTATCCTGAGCTCATAATTGCCATCGCAGGTCTAGAATGCGGCGCGCAGGTACACACTATATGAAACAGTCTCTGATTAACCCCTCTCGATAACTTGCTGACATGGGAGTCTGGATAATCCTGTACATTTACTTTGCAGATTAGAAAACTCACTCAAAAACACACGGGAGTTGACCCAGAGACACACAACTGGTTAACAACAAAGTCATATTCACAACCAGCGTCTGGACCAAGAGCACGGTGCCCCACAGAACTGTGCCCATCGAGCAGTCAATATCTCCTGGACTCTCAAAAGATCTGAGCTGATACCCACCCCCCTACCCCCACATTCCTTGCAGCCCCAAAAGATTGTATTTCACAGGATGGCACCGGATCTGCAGCTCGCGGAGAGGGACATATCTGATCAGAGAACACAGGGCAGAACAAGGGGGAGGAGGGGAGAATGGAGCACACCCTGGCCCAATACACCTTGAGGATGATGTTCCCAATCAGAGAAGCCAATCCACAGAGAAGACCACATGGGCAGCCCCACGATGAGAAACGTCCCTCAAAGACCCATAGCCTTAGAGGGGACAACACTGGACACACAGTGTGGGAACTGCGCCCGAACTGATCCTGCCACTTCGATGCATGACACTAAGAGAGTGCAGCGGAAGAGTAAGAAACCGGAGCATCAAAGTCCCCGGGGAATGCCAAAGGTGGACTTTGTGGTCAGGGTTCGGTGCCCCCACAGACTGGACTGGAAAACACTCCTAAAGTTCACCACACAGTCCTTGTATTTTCTTTTTGGTTAGTGTTGTTTTCTTTTAGTGTCATTGGATTTGGGTTGGGTTTTGTTTTCATTTTTGTTTGTTTTTTTTTCTTTTTGCTGCTTGGTTTAGCTCAGTCTTGTTTTGTGCATGTTATTACCTTTACAGGTCTGTCTAATTAAGAGAGGCTGGATGAACAATCTGGAGGAGTAAACATGTGACCGGCCCTTTCCATTGGGCATGGGAGTGAGCACGGTGGGGCGAAAGGAAGTGGTGTAAAGAAACCCAGAGACAAGGGTACAACAAGTGATGGAAAACGGTAGTGAGGGGGATGTAGGAGGCCTGGTAGGGCGTGATCAAAGGTAATGTAACCAAGAGGAATTACTGAAACCCAAAGGAAGACTGAGCATGTCAGTGGGCACAAGAGGAAAATCAAAGAGTATAGAAGAGTGAGCTGGGAAGCAAGGGACAGTTATAGACGTCTAAATAAAGGCATGTACATATGTACATATATTTACAAAGGGGCATGGGGAAATAGATCTATGTCCATATGTTTATAGATTTAGTATTAAGGTAGCAGATGGACATAGGGCCTCCGCTCAAGGACTCCCTCATTGCAATAACACTGTTCTATTAAATTGGCATTCTAAGATGCTCACCTTCCCTACACAATCACTGACCACAAAGCGGCTGCATAAGCAAATGTGGTGAAGAAAGCCGATGGTGTCCAGCTACCTAAAGATATAGCGTGTGCGGTCTTAAAGGCCTGAGGGTAAAGAAACAGCCATCTGGCTCTGAAGCAACAGAGCCCACATGGAGAAAGCATACCAGCCTGTGTGATCACAAAGTTTTAAAGGGATAAGGCAACAGGCATCATGAGAACAAAAAAATCTTATCATGGAGAATGAGAGGGGACTGCCGGGTATAGACCCAAAACCTATTTGCAGTGCACTGGACATCCCCTTACAGAAGGATCTCAGAGTGGAGATTAAAGAATACAGGGTATGAGACAGCAAAGATGAAACACAACTTTCCTCTAGTTCTTAATGCTTTCTCTTGCCCCACTATCATGATCCCAGTTCTACCATACTAATCTGGCCAAACTAGAGAAGGTATTCTAGTACCGATAGGAATTTCAAACACGGGGGATCCAGAGTGGATGGGCCCTTTACCAGTGTTATGAGTGGAGATACTGGGAGGGTGGAGGAAGGGCAGGATGGAAAGTGAGAACCGATTACAAGGATCTTCATTGACCTCAAAAGAAAGGTGGGTGAAAATATGACAAAAGAATTAGTACATTTCCAAGGATTGATGAGGGATGGGTGGCGGGCATTGAGGGGGGAAAAATGAGGAGCTGAGGCCAGGGGCTTGGGTGGAGAGTGGATATTTTGTGAATAAGGAGGGCAATTAATGTACAGATGGGCTTCAAACAGATGATGTATTTATGGATTGTGGTTAGTGTTGTAGGAGCCACTAATGAAAAGATCATAAAAGAAACAAAAATAATCTTGGCAGAGGGCTCATGCAAGGATGATCTCAGGCTGGATTAGACCAGTCAAAACAGCTACTGGAGTCGCCTCACCCTGTGTCTATTACTGAGTCAGCCATGATGCTTAGGACCCACAGCCCCAGCAGCTGGCCAGAGAGGGAGGTGGATCTCTGAGGCCATTCCACAGGGGGAATGGTCCTCTGTCCTGCAGGGCCCACCCTCCTTTGTAAGCATGCTGCCTGGGGCAAGGCTTTCATGGAGTCCACACCATGGGAGCTCTACTACTCATGGGGGATTGGCAGGAAGCCTCTGCTCATGCGCACACACCACCAACTAGCTGGAGGATCTCCGTGAACAAAGCCTGAGGCAGACAACAAGCCCACTAACTGATGCTGTAAGAGATACAATCAGCATCCAGAAACCTGCAACTGGGAGTAAGAGGCAGCATACCTTGGTCCCAGCCCCTCCCACTCTAATCTACAAGGAGTGACATTGCAAAGCAGAGGGTTTTCATAAAGCACTTCCAGGACTGTGGAATGAGCAGCCTCGTTTGTGGACATGGATACTCTGTGATCCAGATGTACTACCTCCTCCCTTACAGTCAGCTGAGACAAAAACCCTTGCAAGCAGAAAGCCATGCATCTGAACAGTATCCACCAGCCACTCATGTGCAGCACAGCTGCCTCCAAAGAGCCTTCCTGAGTGAGAGAGAAATCATGCAGAAGCCTGGTCTGCACTCAAGAGAGTTTTATGAGCGTTAGGGAGGCGTGGTGGGCAAGTCTGGCCGACCCCAGTGGCTGAATTGAATTTACATGGCCTAGATTGGTCAATCCAGGTACAGGAACCACCCAGGTGACCTCCCCTTCATGGCCAGAAATCTGGACCTCTGAGCATGCACAGGGTGCCTCTCCTAACTGGGCTCTTATCTTGGCCCTATGGGCATGCATAACGGATGCCCCAGTCCCTAGTATAGCTACCTAACATTTGCCCCCCTGAAGAGATATGGACCCAAATCTTTGGGGGTACTGGGCGACGACATCTCTAGCTGCTTCCTGCTGGCAAAAGGGGCGAGGTGGGGCTTTGGGTCCATACCCTTCCTACACTGCTGGGAGGGGTTGTCCATTGAGGGCAACTTTATCCAGGATGGATAAGGTTGAGGTGGTCCAGGAGATGGTAGTCGTGGACCTGGCACACTTGGTTCAGAAGCTTTAATCACCCGATAACTTCTGAGAAAAACAAACGGTCTAAAAGGTGAACAGTTTGACTACGACAAGGCTAAGCTTGTGAGGTGGCAGTGGCCTTGAAATTAGGTGAGTGTCACAGGAAACAAAAATAATCTTAGGATTACCAGACATGTGTGTTTGTTCATTGGAAGTATAGGAAGAGGGATAAAAGCATTCACACTTTCCCCTAGGAGGGCACAGGTTTGGGCACTACTAGGTGCAGTCGGATCACTGATTCATTTATGATGCTAAGGTCTTGGACCCGCTGATAAGACCCATCCTTCTTTTTAACCCTATAACGCTTCAATTTTAAGAAAAAATTTTCTTTTTGTTGTGGACTTTCATAGTTATAAATATATATATATGTATTAATATATACATTTTTTAATGTTATGAAAACATCATGCTTCGCGTTATAGAGTTAAATGGAAATAATGGGCTAGTGCAGGACGAGTCAAACGTGACCAAAATAGAGTAACTGCCTAAGTCATTTTGAATTTTCTTGGGTTCAATTGGAGTAAAGGCTTGTAAATTACCCGGGGTCCAAATTCCCATGGTGCCTCCTACAATGGGTAGAATGTTCAGGGATGTTTCAGGGCTGGGAGATTAATAACCCCTAAGTCCAGGATACCTTAGGGCAGGGGTCCTTAAACTGTTTACCCAGGGGGCCAGTTCACTATCCCTCAGGCCTTTTGAAGGAAAGACTATAGTTTAAAAAAACAAATATTATGAACAAATTCATGTGCACACTGCACATCTTGATTTGAAGTTCAAAAAAAAAATAAATGGGGCACATACACCCGGCAGAAAGGATCAACGTCCTCGGCTGTCTGCATGTGGCCCACAGGTTGTAGTTTGAGGACCCCTGCCCTCGGCATTCACCAAGAGGATGTGGTTTCAACCCAAAAGCTTGGAGACTCTACAATTTGTTTAAAAGTGATGGGGCAGAAGGAGTCCCTGATTGACCCACGCAAGACTAGTTTTCCCATCCCCTGTTACTAAGAGTTCATAGTTATGGTTAAAGGGAAACAGGATATCCCGATCTGATCCCGTTACTTCAAGTGTGGGCTGACATTGCCACTAAGAAGCCTGCAAATATAAAAGACTTACTCCCTCCCGCAAAGAAAGGGCCCTTGTTTCCAAGGTTTCAGGAAACATGGAAGGACCGGAAAAACAAACGGTCCAAGTTCCCAAAACCACATAGGTGGAGGCCATCCCTCCCCATCACCCTCCCCCACCCCTCCCCTCCCCCATCCCTCCCCCACCCCTCCCCTCCCCTGCCCTCCCCATCACTCTCCCCTAATCGGCTTTATCCCATTTTGCAGGAGAACTCTGGGAGTGGGAGAGCTGGCTTCAAACCCTTTCTTTCAACCCCCGCCCTATAAGGTTTCTAGGGTCCAGAAATAGAAAACTTCTAACAGGCCCTTATTGAGTCACTCCCTCCCCCACCGGCCCCCCAAACTCACCCCCACCCCTAACAAGCAGCCCCCCACACACACTAGTACTGGTATGACTTCCATACTCATCAGCCCACCTGGAATGCTTGCCAACAACTTCTCCAGGTGCTGTTCACAACGGAGGAGGGTAGCCCTTCCAGACAGAGGCCCAGTAAGCAGTCAGTGAACCTGATGGTCAGCGAGCGGGCACTCCCCACTTGAGAGAAACTCTTTTGGCCACTACACCAACAATGTGGGATCTCAATTCCTAGCAAGGCCCAGAGGACTTTACCAGGTATCAACCATTGCTCTTACATGACCCTCTGCAGAAGAGCTAGGAAACCTATGAATTTATCTAAGGTCAGTGAGAATTTTCAGGTTCCTATAAGAGAATATCCGCCTGCCTTTCTAGAGTGGCTGAGGGAAGCCTACGGGCTTTATACCCCTAACGGCCCGGAGGCACTGAAAACAGGAGGGCAATAAGTATTGCCTTTATTACTCAGTCAGTCTGCCTCAGACATGACAAAGAAGTGGGAAGGGTTTGAAGGGAAAAATCTTAGCGATTTGGTACAAGTGGCTCATTGAGTGTATAACAACAGAGATGACCCTAGCACGACAGAGACAAAGAAGCTAGCTAAAATAATCGTAATTGACATGAGATACCCCAGAGACTCAGGAAAAGGAGAGCATGGCCCACTCACGGAGAGACTAACCTGTGGGCACCGCCAAGCCATGGGGAAGGACCAATGTGCCTACTGCAGGAAAGAAGGACACTGGAAAAATCAGTGCCTTGAAAACCCCAGGAGAGGTGCACGACCCTCCACTAGAGTGGATGGGCCTCATCTGCACGTAGAAAGACCCAAGCAAGAGACAATAATGCTTGAAGAAGCTCAATGAAGGGGTCAGGGCTCTGTTTCACTTCGCCGCCAAAAGCCCAGGCTAACTCTCCAAGTAGGAGGCCAGGCAGTAAATTTCTTGGTGGACACAGGGGCCACCTTGTCAGGTTCAGAAAGGAATATGGGCACATTTTCAAGAAGAAAGATGTGAATTACTGTGAGCCTATGATTCCTTCCACAGATAACTCACACCAGAAGGTTTGCATGGAGGGTAGGTGGGTTTCCCAAGACAACAAAATAACAAATATCTATCAGCCCTTTGGCCCAGTTAGCCACCTGGTTATGATATCACTGGCTTCTGGCTCAGCTGCTGAGCCAGTGAAGCAGTTATAGCAGGAGAAGACTAGGTGGCCAGTGGCCATCAACGGAAGGACCAAATCTCCACAGTGGGCTTCCTGTTTCAATATGGAGCCACGTATGTTACCTGCTGGACACCATCTCTATCCTGAGCTCATAATTGCCATCGCAGGTCTAGAATGCGGCGCGCAGGTACACACTATATGAAACAGTCTCTGATTAACCCCTCTCGATAACTTGCTGACATGGGAGTCTGGATAATCCTGTACATTTACTTTGCAGATTAGAAAACTCACTCAAAAACACACGGGAGTTGACCCAGAGACACACAACTGGTTAACAACAAAGTCATATTCACAACCAGCGTCTGGACCAAGAGCACGGTGCCCCACAGAACTGTGCCCATTGAGCAGTCAATATCTCCTGGACTCTCAAAAGATCTGAGCTGATACCCACCCTCCCACCCCCACATCCTTGCAGCCCCAAAAGATTGTATTTCACAGGATGGCACCGGATCTGCAGCTCGCGGAGAGGGACATATCTGATCAGAGAACACAGGGCAGAACAAGGGGGAGGAGGGGAGAATGGAGCACATCCTGGCCCAATACACCTTGAGGATGATGTTCCCAATCAGAGAAGCCAATCCACAGAGAAGACCACATGGGCAGCCCCACGATGAGAAACGTCCCTCAAAGACCCATAGCCTTAGAGGGGACAACACTGGACACACAGTGTGGGAACTGCGCCCGAACTGATCCTGCCACTTCGATGCATGACACTAAGAGAGTGCAGCGGAAGAGTAAGAAACCGGAGCATCAAAGTCCCCGGGGAATGCCAAAGGTGGACTTTGTGGTCAGGGTTCAGTGCCCCCACAGACTGGACTGGAAAACACTCCTAAAGTTCACCACACAGTCCTTGTACTTTTCTTTCTGGTTAGTGTTGTTTTCTTTTAGTGTCATTGGATTTGGGTTGGGTTTTGTTTTCATTTTTGTTTGTTTTTTTTTCTTTTTGCTGCTTGGTTTAGCTCAGTCTTGTTTTGTGCATGTTATTACCTTTACAGGTCTGTCTAATTAAGAGAGGCTGGATGAACAATCTGGAGGAGTAAACATGTGACCGGCCCTTTCCATTGGGCATGGGAGTGAGCACGGTGGGGGGAAAGGAAGTGATGTAAAGAAACCCAGAGACAAGGGTACAACAAGTGATGGAAAACGGTAGTGAGGGGGATGTAGGAGGCCTGGTAGGGCGTGATCAAAGGTAATGTAACCAAGAGGAATTACTGAAACCCAAAGGAAGACTGAGCATGTCAGTGGGCACAAGAGGAAAATCAAAGAGTATAGAAGAGTGAGCTGGGAAGCAAGGGCCAGTTATAGACGTCTAAATAAAGGCATGTACATATATTTACAAAGGGGCATGGGGAAATAGATCTATGTCCATATGTTTATAGATTTAGTATTAAGGTAGCAGATGGACATAGGGCCTCCGCTCAAGGACTCCCTCATTGCAATAACACTGTTCTATTAAATTGGCATTCTAAGATGCTCACCTTCCCTACACAATCACTGACCACAAAGCGGCTGCATAAGCAAATGTGGTGAAGAAAGCCGATGGTGTCCAGCTACCTAAAGATATAGCGTGTGGGGTCTTAAAGGCCTGAGGGTAAAGAAACAGCCATCTGGCTCTGAAGCAACAGAGCCCACATGGAGAAAGCATACCAGCCTGTGTGATCACAAAGTTTTAAAGGGATAAGGCAACAGGCATCATGAGAACAAAAAAATCTTATCATGGAGAATGAGAGGGGACTGCCGGGTATAGACCCAAAACCTATTTGCAGTGCACTGGACATCCCCTTACAGAAGGATCTCAGAGTGGAGATTAAAGAATACAGGGTATGAGACAGCAAAGATGAAACACAACTTTCCTCTAGTTCTTAATGCTTTCTCTTGCCCCACTATCATGATCCCAGTTCTACCATACTAATCTGGCCAAACTAGAGAAGGTATTCTAGTACCGATAGGAATTTCAAACACGGGGGATCCAGAGTGGATGGGCCCTTTACCAGTGTTATGAGTGGAGATACTGGGAGGGTGGAGGAAGGGCAGGATGGAAAGTGGGAACCGATTACAAGGATCTTCATTGACCTCAAAAGAAAGGTGGGTGAAAATATGACAAAAGAATTAGTACATTTCCAAGGATTGATGAGGGATGGGTGGCGGGCATTGAGGGGGGAAAAATGAGGAGCTGAGGCCAGGGGCTTGGGTGGAGAGTGGATATTTTGTGAATAAGGAGGGCAATTAATGTACAGATGGGCTTCAAACAGATGATGTATTTATGGATTGTGGTTAGTGTTGTAGGAGCCACTAATGAAAAGATCATAAAAGTAACAAAAATAATCTTGGCAGAGGGCTCATGCAAGGATGATCTCAGGTTGGATTAGACCAGTCAAAACAGCTACTGGAGTCGCCTCACCCTGTGTCTATTACTGAGTCAGCCATGATGCTTAGGACCCACAGCCCCAGCAGCTGGCCAGAGAGGGAGGTGGATCTCTGAGGCCATTCCACAGGGGGAATGGTCCTCTGTCCTGCAGGGCCCACCCTCCTTTGTAAGCATGCTGCCTGGGGCAAGGCTTTCATGGAGTCCACACCATGGGAGCTCTACTACTCATGGGGGATTGGCAGGAAGCCTCTGCTCATGCGCACACACCACCAACTAGCTGGAGGATCTCCGTGAACAAAGCCTGAGGCAGACAACAAGCCCACTAACTGATGCTGTAAGAGATACAATCAGCATCCAGAAACCTGCAACTGGGAGTAAGAGGCAGCATACCTTGGTCCCAGCCCCTCCCACTCTAATCTACAAGGAGTGACATTGCAAAGCAGAGGGTTTTCATAAAGCACTTCCAGGACTGTGGAATGAGCAGCCTCGTTTGTGGACATGGATACTCTGTGATCCAGACGTACTACCTCCTCCCTTACAGTCAGCTGAGACAAAAACCCTTGCAAGCAGAAAGCCATGCATCTGAACAGTATCCACCAGCCACTCATGTGCAGCACAGCTGCCTCCAAAGAGCCTTCCTGAGTGAGAGAGAAATCATGCAGAAGCCTGGTCTGCACTCAAGAGAGTTTTATGAGCGTTAGGGAGGCGTGGTGGGCAAGTCTGGCCGACCCCAGTGGCTGAATTGAATTTACATGGCCTAGATTGGTCAATCCAGGTACAGGAACCACCCAGGTGACCTCCCCTTCATGGCCAGAAATCTGGACCTCTGAGCATGCACAGGGTGCCTCTCCTAACTGGGCTCTTATCTTGGCCCTATGGGCATGCATAACGGATGCCCCAGTCCCTAGTATAGCTACCTAACATTTGCCCCCCTGAAGAGATATGGACCCAAATCTTTGGGGGTACTGGGCGACGACATCTCTAGCTGCTTCCTGCTGGCAAAAGGGGCGAGGTGGGGCTTTGGGTCCATACCCTTCCTACACTGCTGGGAGGGGTTGTCCATTGAGGGCAACTTTATCCAGGATGGATAAGGTTGAGGTGGTCCAGGAGATGGTAGTCGTGGACCTGGCACACTTGGTTCAGAAGCTTTAATCACCCGATAACTTCTGAGAAAAACAAACGGTCTAAAAGGTGAACAGTTTGACTACGACAAGGCTAAGCTTGTGAGGTGGCAGTGGCCTTGAAATTAGGTGAGTGTCACAGGAAACAAAAATAATCTTAGGATTACCAGACATGTGTGTTTGTTCATTGGAAGTACAGGAAGAGGGATAAAAGCATTCACACTTTCCCCTAGGAGGGCACAGGTTTGGGCACTACTAGGTGCAGTCGGATCACTGATTCATTTATGATGCTAAGGTCTTGGACCCGCTGATAAGACCCATCCTTCTTTTTAACCCTATAACGCTTCAATTTTAATTTTGGGAAAAAATTTTCTTTTTGTTGTGGACTTTCATAGTTATAAATATATATATATGTATTAATATATACATTTTTTAATGTTATGAAAACATCATGCTTCGCGTTATAGAGTTAAATGGAAATAATGGGCTAGTGCAGGACGAGTCAAAAGTGACCAAAATAGAGTAACTGCCTAAGTCATTTTGAATTTTCTTGGGTTCAATTGGAGTAAAGGCTTGTAAATTACCCGGGGTCCAAATTCCCATGGTGCCTCCTACAATGGGTAGAATGTTCAGGGATGATTCAGGGCTGGGAGATTAATAACCCCTAAGTCCAGGATACCTTAGGGCAGGGGTCCTTAAACTGTTTACCCAGGGGGCCAGTTCACTATCCCTCAGGCCTTTTGAAGGAAAGACTATAGTTTAAAAAAACAAATATTACGAACAAATTCATGTGCACACTGCACATCTTGATTTGAAGTTCAAAAAAAAAAATAAATGGGGCACATACACCCGGCAGAAAGGATCAACGTCCTCGGCTGTCTGCATGTGGCCCACAGGTTGTAGTTTGAGGACCCCTGCCCTCGGCATTCACCAAGAGGATGTGGTTTCAACCCAAAAGCTTGGAGACTCTACAATTTGTTTAAAAGTGATGGGGCAGAAGGAGTCCCTGATTGACCCACGCAAGACTAGTTTTCCCATCCCCTGTTACTAAGAGTTCATAGTTATGGTTAAAGGGAAACAGGATATCCCGATCTGATCCCGTTACTTCAAGTGTGGGCTGAAATTGCCACTAAGAAGCCTGCAAATATAAAAGACTTACTCCCTCCCGCAAAGAAAGGGCCCTTGTTTCCAAGGTGTCAGGAAACATGGAAGGACCGGAAAAACAAACGGTCCAAGTTCCCAAAACCACATAGGTGGAGGCCATCCCTCCCCATCACCCTCCCCCACCCCTCCCCTTCCCCATCCCTCCCCCACCCCTCCCCTCCCCTGCCCTCCCCATCACTCTCCCCTAATCGGCTTTATCCCATTTTGCAGGAGAACTCTGGGAGTGGGAGAGCTGGCTTCAAACCCTTTCTTTCAACCCCCGCCCTATAAGGTTTCTAGGGTCCAGAAATAGAAAACTTCTAACAGGCCCTTATTGAGTCACTCCCTCCCCCACCGGCCCCCCAAACTCACCCCCACCCCTAACAAGCAGCCCCCCACACACACTAGTACTGGTATGACTTCCATACTCATCAGCCCACCTGGAATGCTTGCCAACAACTTCTCCAGGTGCTGTTCACAACGGAGGAGGGTAGCCCTTCCAGACAGAGGCCCAGTAAGCAGTCAGTGAACCTGATGGTCAGCGAGCGGGCACTCCCCACTTGAGAGAAACTCTTTTGGCCACTACACCAACAATGTGGGATCTCAATTCCTAGCAAGGCCCAGAGGACTTTACCAGGTATCAACCATTGCTCTTACATGACCCTCTGCAGAAGAGCTAGGAAACCTATGAATTTATCTAAGGTCAGTGAGAATTTTCAGGTTCCTATAAGAGAATATCCGCCTGCCTTTCTAGAGTGGCTGAGGGAAGCCTACGGGCTTTATACCCCTAACGGCCCGGAGGCACTGAAAACAGGAGGGCAATAAGTATTGCCTTTATTACTCAGTCAGTCTGCCTCAGACATGACAAAGAAGTGGGAAGGGTTTGAAGGGAAAAATCTTAGCGATTTGGTACAAGTGGCTCATTGAGTGTATAACAACAGAGATGACCCTAGCACGACAGAGACAAAGAAGCTAGCTAAAATAATCGTAATTGACATGAGATACCCCAGAGACTCAGGAAAAGGAGAGCATGGCCCACTCACGGAGAGACTAACCTGTGGGCACCGCCAAGCCATGGGGAAGGACCAATGTGCCTACTGCAGGAAAGAAGGACACTGGAAAAATCAGTGCCTTGAAAACCCCAGGAGAGGTGCACGACCCTCCACTAGAGTGGATGGGCCTCATCTGCACGTAGAAAGACCCAAGCAAGAGACAATAATGCTTGAAGAAGCTCAATGAAGGGGTCAGGGCTCTGTTTCACTTCGCCGCCAAAAGCCCAGGCTAACTCTCCAAGTAGGAGGCCAGGCAGTAAATTTCTTGGTGGACACAGGGGCCACCTTGTCAGGTTCAGAAAGGAATATGGGCACATTTTCAAGAAGAAAGATGTGAATTACTGTGAGCCTATGATTCCTTCCACAGATAACTCACACCAGAAGGTTTGCATGGAGGGTAGGTGGGTTTCCCAAGACAACAAAATAACAAATATCTATCAGCCCTTTGGCCCAGTTAGCCACCTGGTTATGATATCACTGGCTTCTGGCTCAGCTGCTGAGCCAGTGAAGCAGTTATAGCAGGAGAAGACTAGGTGGCCAGTGGCCATCAACGGAAGGACCAAATCTCCACAGTGGGCTTCCTGTTTCAATATGGAGCCACGTATGTTACCTGCTGGACACCATCTCTATCCTGAGCTCATAATTGCCATCGCAGGTCTAGAATGCGGCGCGCAGGTACACACTATATGAAACAGTCTCTGATTAACCCCTCTCGATAACTTGCTGACATGGGAGTCTGGATAATCCTGTATATTTACTTTGCAGATTAGAAAACTCACTCAAAAACACACGGGAGTTGACCCAGAGACACACAACTGGTTAACAACAAAGTCATATTCACAACCAGCGTCTGGACCAAGAGCACGGTGCCCCACAGAACTGTGCCCATCGAGCAGTCAATATCTCCTGGACTCTCAAAAGATCTGAGCTGATACCCACCCCCCCCACCCCCACATCCTTGCAGCCCCAAAAGATTGTATTTCACAGGATGGCACCGGATCTGCAGCTCGCGGAGAGGGACATATCTGATCAGAGAACACAGGGCAGAACAAGGGGGAGGAGGGGAGAATGGAGCACACCCTGGCCCAATACACCTTGAGGATGATGTTCCCAATCAGAGAAGCCAATCCACAGAGAAGACCACATGGGCAGCCCCACGATGAGAAACGTCCCTCAAAGACCCATAGCCTTAGAGGGGACAACACTGGACACACAGTGTGGGAACTGCGCCCGAACTGATCCTGCCACTTCGATGCATGACACTAAGAGAGTGCAGCGGAAGAGTAAGAAAATGGAGCATCAAAGTCCCCGGGGAATGCCAAAGGTGGACTTTATGGTCAGGGTTCGGTGCCCCCACAGACTGGACTGGAAAACACTCCTAAAGTTCACCACACAGTCCTTGTACTTTTCTTTCTGGTTAGTGTTGTTTTCTTTTAGTGTCATTGGATTTGGGTTGGGTTTTGTTTTCATTTTTGTTTGTTTTTTTTTCTTTTTGCTGCTTGGTTTAGCTCAGTCTTGTTTTGTGCATGTTATTACCTTTACAGGTCTGTCTAATTAAGAGAGGCTGGATGAACAATCTGGAGGAGTAAACATGTGACCGGCCCTTTCCATTGGGCATGGGAGTGAGCACGGTGGGGGGAAAGGTAGTGGTGTAAAGAAACCCAGAGACAAGGGTACAACAAGTGATGGAAAACGGTAGTGAGGGGGATGTAGGAGGCCTGGTAGGGCGTGATGAAAGGTAATGTAACCAAGAGGAATTACTGAAACCCAAAGGAAGACTGAGCATGTCAGTGGGCACAAGAGGAAAATCAAAGAGTATAGAAGAGTGAGCTGGGAAGCAAGGGCCAGTTATAGACATCTAAATAAAGGCATGTACATATGTACATATATTTACAAAGGGGCATGGGGAAATAGATCTATGTCCATATGTTTATAGATTTAGTATTAAGGTAGCAGATGGACATAGGGCCTCCGCTCAAGGACTCCCTCATTGCAATAACACTGTTCTATTAAATTGGCATTCTAAGATGCTCACCTTCCCTACACAATCACTGACCACAAAGCGGCTGCATAAGCAAATGTGGTGAAGAAAGCCGATGGTGTCCAGCTACCTAAAGATATAGCGTGTGGGGTCTTAAAGGCCTGAGGGTAAAGAAACAGCCATCTGGCTCTGAAGCAACAGAGCCCACATGGAGAAAGCATACCAGCCTGTGTGATCACAAAGTTTTAAAGGGATAAGGCAACAGGCATCATGAGAACAAAAAAATCTTATCATGGAGAATGAGAGGGGACTGCCGGGTATAGACCCAAAACCTATTTGCAGTGCACTGGACATCCCCTTACAGAAGGATCTCAGAGTGGAGATTAAAGAATACAGGGTATGAGACAGCAAAGATGAAACACAACTTTCCTCTAGTTCTTAATGCTTTCTCTTGCCCCACTATCATGATCCCAGTTCTACCATACTAATCTGGCCAAACTAGAGAAGGTATTCTAGTACCGATAGGAATTTCAAACACGGGGGATCCAGAGTGGATGGGCCCTTTACCAGTGTTATGAGTGGAGATACTGGGAGGGTGGAGGAAGGGCAGGATGGAAAGTGGGAACCGATTACAAGGATCTTCATTGACCTCAAAAGAAAGGTGGGTGAAAATATGACAAAAGAATTAGTACATTTCCAAGGATTGATGAGGGATGGGTGGCGGGCATTGAGGGGGGGAAAATGAGGAGCTGAGGCCAGGGGCTTGGGTGGAGAGTGGATATTTTGTGAATAAGGAGGGCAATTTATGTACAGATGGGCTTCAAACAGATGATGTATTTATGGATTGTGGTTAGTGTTGTAGGAGCCACTAATGAAAAGATCATAAAAGAAACAAAAATAATCTTGGCAGAGGGCTCATGCAAGGATGATCTCAGGCTGGATTAGACCAGTCAAAACAGCTACTGGAGTCGCCTCACCCTGTGTCTATTACTGAGTCAGCCATGATGCTTAGGACCCACAGCCCCAGCAGCTGGCCAGAGAGGGAGGTGGATCTCTGAGGCCATTCCACAGGGGGAATGGTCCTCTGTCCTGCAGGGCCCACCCTCCTTTGTAAGCATGCTGCCTGGGGCAAGGCTTTCATGGAGTCCACACCATGGGAGCTCTACTACTCATGGGGGATTGGCAGGAAGCCTCTGCTCATGCGCACACACCACCAACTAGCTGGAGGATCTCCGTGAACAAAGCCTGAGGCAGACAACAAGCCCACTAACTGATGCTGTAAGAGATACAATCAGCATCCAGAAACCTGCAACTGGGAGTAAGAGGCAGCATACCTTGGTCCCAGCCCCTCCCACTCTAATCTACAAGGAGTGACATTGCAAAGCAGAGGGTTTTCATAAAGCACTTCCAGGACTGTGGAATGAGCAGCCTCGTTTGTGGACATGGATACTCTGTGATCCAGACGTACTACCTCCTCCCTTACAGTCAGCTGAGACAAAAACCCTTGCAAGCAGAAAGCCATGCATCTGAACAGTATCCACCAGCCACTCATGTGCAGCACAGCTGCCTCCAAAGAGCCTTCCTGAGTGAGAGAGAAATCATGCAGAAGCCTGGTCTGCACTCAAGAGAGTTTTATGAGCGTTAGGGAGGCGTGGTGGGCAAGTCTGGCCGACCCCAGTGGCTGAATTGAATTTACATGGCCTAGATTGGTCAATCCAGGTACAGGAACCACCCAGGTGACCTCCCCTTCATGGCCAGAAATCTGGACCTCTGAGCATGCACAGGGTGCCTCTCCTAACTGGGCTCTTATCTTGGCCATATGGGCATGCATAACGGATGCCCCAGTCCCTAGTATAGCTACCTAACATTTGCCCCCCTGAAGAGATATGGACCCAAATCTTTGGGGGTACTGGGCGACGACATCTCTAGCTGCTTCCTGCTGGCAAAAGGGGCGAGGTGGGGCTTTGGGTCCATACCCTTCCTACACTGCTGGGAGGGGTTGTCCATTGAGGGCAACTTTATCCAGGATGGATAAGGTTGAGGTGGTCCAGGAGATGGTAGTCGTGGACCTGGCACACTTGGTTCAGAAGCTTTAATCACCCGATAACTTCTGAGAAAAACAAACGGTCTAAAAGGTGAACAGTTTGACTACGACAAGGCTAAGCTTGTGAGGTGGCAGTGGCCTTGAAATTAGGTGAGTGTCACAGGAAACAAAAATAATCTTAGGATTACCAGACATGTGTGTTTGTTCATTGGAAGTATAGGAAGAGGGATAAAAGCATTCACACTTTCCCCTAGGAGGGCACAGGTTTGGGCACTACTAGGTGCAGTCGGATCACTGATTCATTTATGATGCTAAGGTCTTGGACCCGCTGATAAGACCCATCCTTCTTTTTAACCCTATAACGCTTCAATTTTAATTTTGGGAAAAAATTTTCTTTTTGTTGTGGACTTTCATAGTTATAAATATATATATATGTATTAATATATACATTTTTTAATGTTATGAAAACATCATGCTTCGCGTTATAGAGTTAAATGGAAATAATGGGCTAGTGCAGGACGAGTCAAACGTGACCAAAATAGAGTAACTGCCTAAGTCATTTTGAATTTTCTTGGGTTCAATTGGAGTAAAGGCTTGTAAATTACCCGGGGTCCAAATTCCCATGGTGCCTCCTACAATGGGTAGAATGTTCAGGGATGTTTCAGGGCTGGGAGATTAATAACCCCTAAGTCCAGGATACCTTAGGGCAGGGGTCCTTAAACTGTTTACCCAGGGGGCCAGTTCACTATCCCTCAGGCCTTTTGAAGGAAAGACTATAGTTTAAAAAAACAAATATTATGAACAAATTCATGTGCACACTGCACATCTTGATTTGAAGTTCAAAAAAAAAATAAATGGGGCACATACACCCGGCAGAAAGGATCAACGTCCTCGGCTGTCTGCATGTGGCCCACAGGTTGTAGTTTGAGGACCCCTGCCCTCGGCATTCACCAAGAGGATGTGGTTTCAACCCAAAAGCTTGGAGACTCTACAATTTGTTTAAAAGTGATGGGGCAGAAGGAGTCCCTGATTGACCCACGCAAGACTAGTTTTCCCATCCCCTGTTACTAAGAGTTCATAGTTATGGTTAAAGGGAAACAGGATATCCCGATCTGATCCCGTTACTTCAAGTGTGGGCTGACATTGCCACTAAGAAGCCTGCAAATATAAAAGACTTACTCCCTCCCGCAAAGAAAGGGCCCTTGTTTCCAAGGTTTCAGGAAACATGGAAGGACCGGAAAAACAAACGGTCCAAGTTCCCAAAACCACATAGGTGGAGGCCATCCCTCCCCATCACCCTCCCCCATCCCTCCCCTCCCCCATCCCTCCCCCACCCCTCCCCTCCCCTGCCCTCCCCATCACTCTCCCCTAATCGGCTTTATCCCATTTTGCAGGAGAACTCTGGGAGTGGGAGAGCTGGCTTCAAACCCTTTCTTTCAACCCCCGCCCTATAAGGTTTCTAGGGTCCAGAAATAGAAAACTTCTAACAGGCCCTTATTGAGTCACTCCCTCCCCCACCGGCCCCCCAAACTCACCCCCACCCCTAACAAGCAGCCCCCCCACACACACTAGTACTGGTATGACTTCCATACTCATCAGCCCACCTGGAATGCTTGCCAACAACTTCTCCAGGTGCTGTTCACAACGGAGGAGGGTAGCCCTTCCAGACAGAGGCCCAGTAAGCAGTCAGTGAACCTGATGGTCAGCGAGCGGGCACTCCCCACTTGAGAGAAACTCTTTTGGCCACTACACCAACAATGTGGGATCTCAATTCCTAGCAAGGCCCAGAGGACTTTACCAGGTATCAACCATTGCTCTTACATGACCCTCTGCAGAAGAGCTAGGAAACCTATGAATTTATCTAAGGTCAGTGAGAATTTTCAGGTTCCTATAAGAGAATATCTGCCTGCCTTTCTAGAGTGGCTGAGGGAAGCCTACGGGCTTTATACCCCTAACGGCCCGGAGGCACTGAAAACAGGAGGGCAATAAGTATTGCCTTTATTACTCAGTCAGTCTGCCTCAGACATGACAAAGAAGTGGGAAGGGTTTGAAGGGAAAAATCTTAGCGATTTGGTACAAGTGGCTCATTGAGTGTATAACAACAGAGATGACCCTAGCACGACAGAGAAAAAGAAGCTAGCTAAAATAATCGTAATTGACATGAGATACCCCAGAGACTCAGGAAAAGGAGAGCATGGCCCACTCACGGAGAGACTAACCTGTGGGCACCGCCAAGCCATGGGGAAGGACCAATGTGCCTACTGCAGGAAAGAAGGACACTGGAAAAATCAGTGCCTTGAAAACCCCAGGAGAGGTGCACGACCCTCCACTAGAGTGGATGGGCCTCATCTGCACGTAGAAAGACCCAAGCAAGAGACAATAATGCTTGAAGAAGCTCAATGAAGGGGTCAGGGCTCTGTTTCACTTCGCCGCCAAAAGCCCAGGCTAACTCTCCAAGTAGGAGGCCAGGCAGTAAATTTCTTGGTGGACACAGGGGCCACCTTGTCAGGTTCAGAAAGGAATATGGGCACATTTTCAAGAAGAAAGATGTGAATTACTGTGAGCCTATGATTCCTTCCACAGATAACTCACACCAGAAGGTTTGCATGGAGGGTAGGTGGGTTTCCCAAGACAACAAAATAACAAATATCTATCAGCCCTTTGGCCCAGTTAGCCACCTGGTTATGATATCACTGGCTTCTGGCTCAGCTGCTGAGCCAGTGAAGCAGTTATAGCAGGAGAAGACTAGGTGGCCAGTGGCCATCAACGGAAGGAAGAAATCTCCACAGTGGGCTTCCTGTTTCAATATGGAGCCACGTATGTTACCTGCTGGACACCATCTCTATCCTGAGCTCATAATTGCCATCGCAGGTCTAGAATGCGGCGCGCAGGTACACACTATATGAAACAGTCTCTGATTAACCCCTCTCGATAACTTGCTGACATGGGAGTCTGGATAATCCTGTACATTTACTTTGCAGATTAGAAAACTCACTCAAAAACACACGGGAGTTGACCCAGAGACACACAACTGGTTAACAACAAAGTCATATTCACAACCAGCGTCTGGACCAAGAGCACGGTGCCCCACAGAACTGTGCCCATTGAGCAGTCAATATCTCCTGGACTCTCAAAAGATCTGAGCTGATACCCACCCTCCCACCCCCACATCCTTGCAGCCCCAAAAGATTGTATTTCACAGGATGGCACCGGATCTGCAGCTCGCGGAGAGGGACATATCTGATCAGAGAACACAGGGCAGAACAAGGGGGAGGAGGGGAGAATGGAGCACATCCTGGCCCAATACACCTTGAGGATGATGTTCCCAATCAGAGAAGCCAATCCACAGAGAAGACCACATGGGCAGCCCCACGATGAGAAACGTCCCTCAAAGACCCATAGCCTTAGAGGGGACAACACTGGACACACAGTGTGGGAACTGCGCCCGAACTGATCCTGCCACTTCGATGCATGACACTAAGAGAGTGCAGCGGAAGAGTAAGAAACCGGAGCATCAAAGTCCCCGGGGAATGCCAAAGGTGGACTTTGTGGTCAGGGTTCGGTGCCCCCACAGACTGGACTGGAAAACACTCCTAAAGTTCACCACACAGTCCTTGTACTTTTCTTTCTGGTTAGTGTTGTTTTCTTTTAGTGTCATTGGATTTGGGTTGGGTTTTGTTTTCATTTTTGTTTGTTTTTTTTTCTTTTTGCTGCTTGGTTTAGCTCAGTCTTGTTTTGTGCATGTTATTACCTTTACAGGTCTGTCTAATTAAGAGAGGCTGGATGAACAATCTGGAGGAGTAAACATGTGACCGGCCCTTTCCATTGGGCATGGGAGTGAGCACGGTGGGGGGAAAGGAAGTGATGTAAAGAAACCCAGAGACAAGGGTACAACAAGTGATGGAAAACGGTAGTGAGGGGGATGTAGGAGGCCTGGTAGGGCGTGATCAAAGGTAATGTAACCAAGAGGAATTACTGAAACCCAAAGGAAGACTGAGCATGTCAGTGGGCACAAGAGGAAAATCAAAGAGTATAGAAGAGTGAGCTGGGAAGCAAGGGCCAGTTATAGACGTCTAAATAAAGGCATGTACATATATTTACAAAGGGGCATGGGGAAATAGATCTATGTCCATATGTTTATAGATTTAGTATTAAGGTAGCAGATGGACATAGGGCCTCCGCTCAAGGACTCCCTCATTGCAATAACACTGTTCTATTAAATTGGCATTCTAAGATGCTCACCTTCCCTACACAATCACTGACCACAAAGCGGCTGCATAAGCAAATGTGGTGAAGAAAGCCGATGGTGTCCAGCTACCTAAAGATATAGCGTGTGGGGTCTTAAAGGCCTGAGGGTAAAGAAACAGCCATCTGGCTCTGAAGCAACAGAGCCCACATGGAGAAAGCATACCAGCCTGTGTGATCACAAAGTTTTAAAGGGATAAGGCAACAGGCATCATGAGAACAAAAAAATCTTATCATGGAGAATGAGAGGGGACTGCCGGGTATAGACCCAAAACCTATTTGCAGTGCACTGGACATCCCCTTACAGAAGGATCTCAGAGTGGAGATTAAAGAATACAGGGTATGAGACAGCAAAGATGAAACACAACTTTCCTCTAGTTCTTAATGCTTTCTCTTGCCCCACTATCATGATCCCAGTTCTACCATACTAATCTGGCCAAACTAGAGAAGGTATTCTAGTACCGATAGGAATTTCAAACACGGGGGATCCAGAGTGGATGGGCCCTTTACCAGTGTTATGAGTGGAGATACTGGGAGGGTGGAGGAAGGGCAGGATGGAAAGTGGGAACCGATTACAAGGATCTTCATTGACCTCAAAAGAAAGGTGGGTGAAAATATGACAAAAGAATTAGTACATTTCCAAGGATTGATGAGGGATGGGTGGCGGGCATTGAGGGGGGAAAAATGAGGAGCTGAGGCCAGGGGCTTGGGTGGAGAGTGGATATTTTGTGAATAAGGAGGGCAATTAATGTACAGATGGGCTTCAAACAGATGATGTATTTATGGATTGTGGTTAGTGTTGTAGGAGCCACTAATGAAAAGATCATAAAAGAAACAAAAATAATCTTGGCAGAGGGCTCATGCAAGGATGATCTCAGGTTGGATTAGACCAGTCAAAACAGCTACTGGAGTCGCCTCACCCTGTGTCTATTACTGAGTCAGCCATGATGCTTAGGACCCACAGCCCCAGCAGCTGGCCAGAGAGGGAGGTGGATCTCTGAGGCCATTCCACAGGGGGAATGGTCCTCTGTCCTGCAGGGCCCACCCTCCTTTGTAAGCATGCTGCCTGGGGCAAGGCTTTCATGGAGTCCACACCATGGGAGCTCTACTACTCATGGGGGATTGGCAGGAAGCCTCTGCTCATGCGCACACACCACCAACTAGCTGGAGGATCTCCGTGAACAAAGCCTGAGGCAGACAACAAGCCCACTAACTGATGCTGTAAGAGATACAATCAGCATCCAGAAACCTGCAACTGGGAGTAAGAGGCAGCATACCTTGGTCCCAGCCCCTCCCACTCTAATCTACAAGGAGTGACATTGCAAAGCAGAGGGTTTTCATAAAGCACTTCCAGGACTGTGGAATGAGCAGCCTCGTTTGTGGACATGGATACTCTGTGATCCAGACGTACTACCTCCTCCCTTACAGTCAGCTGAGACAAAAACCCTTGCAAGCAGAAAGCCATGCATCTGAACAGTATCCACCAGCCACTCATGTGCAGCACAGCTGCCTCCAAAGAGCCTTCCTGAGTGAGAGAGAAATCATGCAGAAGCCTGGTCTGCACTCAAGAGAGTTTTATGAGCGTTAGGGAGGCGTGGTGGGCAAGTCTGGCCGACCCCAGTGGCTGAATTGAATTTACATGGCCTAGATTGGTCAATCCAGGTACAGGAACCACCCAGGTGACCTCCCCTTCATGGCCAGAAATCTGGACCTCTGAGCATGCACAGGGTGCCTCTCCTAACTGGGCTCTTATCTTGGCCCTATGGGCATGCATAACGGATGCCCCAGTCCCTAGTATAGCTACCTAACATTTGCCCCCCTGAAGAGATATGGACCCAAATCTTTGGGGGTACTGGGCGACGACATCTCTAGCTGCTTCCTGCTGGCAAAAGGGGCGAGGTGGGGCTTTGGGTCCATACCCTTCCTACACTGCTGGGAGGGGTTGTCCATTGAGGGCAACTTTATCCAGGATGGATAAGGTTGAGGTGGTCCAGGAGATGGTAGTCGTGGACCTGGCACACTTGGTTCAGAAGCTTTAATCACCCGATAACTTCTGAGAAAAACAAACGGTCTAAAAGGTGAACAGTTTGACTACGACAAGGCTAAGCTTGTGAGGTGGCAGTGGCCTTGAAATTAGGTGAGTGTCACAGGAAACAAAAATAATCTTAGGATTACCAGACATGTGTGTTTGTTCATTGGAAGTACAGGAAGAGGGATAAAAGCATTCACACTTTCCCCTAGGAGGGCACAGGTTTGGGCACTACTAGGTGCAGTCGGATCACTGATTCATTTATGATGCTAAGGTCTTGGACCCGCTGATAAGACCCATCCTTCTTTTTAACCCTATAACGCTTCAATTTTAATTTTGGGAAAAAATTTTCTTTTTGTTGTGGACTTTCATAGTTATAAATATATATATATGTATTAATATATACATTTTTTAATGTTATGAAAACATCATGCTTCGCGTTATAGAGTTAAATGGAAATAATGGGCTAGTGCAGGACGAGTCAAAAGTGACCAAAATAGAGTAACTGCCTAAGTCATTTTGAATTTTCTTGGGTTCAATTGGAGTAAAGGCTTGTAAATTACCCGGGGTCCAAATTCCCATGGTGCCTCCTACAATGGGTAGAATGTTCAGGGATGATTCAGGGCTGGGAGATTAATAACCCCTAAGTCCAGGATACCTTAGGGCAGGGGTCCTTAAACTGTTTACCCAGGGGGCCAGTTCACTATCCCTCAGGCCTTTTGAAGGAAAGACTATAGTTTAAAAAAACAAATATTACGAACAAATTCATGTGCACACTGCACATCTTGATTTGAAGTTCAAAAAAAAAAATAAATGGGGCACATACACCCGGCAGAAAGGATCAACGTCCTCGGCTGTCTGCATGTGGCCCACAGGTTGTAGTTTGAGGACCCCTGCCCTCGGCATTCACCAAGAGGATGTGGTTTCAACCCAAAAGCTTGGAGACTCTACAATTTGTTTAAAAGTGATGGGGCAGAAGGAGTCCCTGATTGACCCACGCAAGACTAGTTTTCCCATCCCCTGTTACTAAGAGTTCATAGTTATGGTTAAAGGGAAACAGGATATCCCGATCTGATCCCGTTACTTCAAGTGTGGGCTGACATTGCCACTAAGAAGCCTGCAAATATAAAAGACTTACTCCCTCCCGCAAAGAAAGGGCCCTTGTTTCCAAGGTTTCAGGAAACATGGAAGGACCGGAAAAACAAACGGTCCAAGTTCCCAAAACCACATAGGTGGAGGCCATCCCTCCCCATCACCCTCCCCCACCCCTCCCCTTCCCCATCCCTCCCCCACCCCTCCCCTCCCCTGCCCTCCCCATCACTCTCCCCTAATCGGCTTTATCCCATTTTGCAGGAGAACTCTGGGAGTGGGAGAGCTGGCTTCAAACCCTTTCTTTCAACGCCCGCCCTATAAGGTTTCTAGGGTCCAGAAATAGAAAACTTCTAACAGGCCCTTATTGAGTCACTCCCTCCCCCACCGGCCCCCCAAACTCACCCCCACCCCTAACAAGCAGCCCCCCACACACACTTGTACTGGTATGACTTCCATACTCATCAGCCCACCTGGAATGCTTGCCAACAACTTCTCCAGGTGCTGTTCACAACGGAGGAGGGTAGCCCTTCCAGACAGAGGCCCAGTAAGCAGTCAGTGAACCTGATGGTCAGCGAGCGGGCACTCCCCACTTGAGAGAAACTCTTTTGGCCACTACACCAACAATGTGGGATCTCAATTCCTAGCAAGGCCCAGAGGACTTTACCAGGTATCAACCATTGCTCTTACATGACCCTCTGCAGAAGAGCTAGGAAACCTATGAATTTATCTAAGGTCAGTGAGAATTTTCAGGTTCCTATAAGAGAATATCCGCCTGCCTTTCTAGAGTGGCTGAGGGAAGCCTACGGGCTTTATACCCCTAACGGCCCGGAGGCACTGAAAACAGGAGGGCAATAAGTATTGCCTTTATTACTCAGTCAGTCTGCCTCAGACATGACAAAGAAGTGGGAAGGGTTTGAAGGGAAAAATCTTAGCGATTTGGTACAAGTGGCTCATTGAGTGTATAACAACAGAGATGACCCTAGCACGACAGAGACAAAGAAGCTAGCTAAAATAATCGTAATTGCCATGAGATACCCCAGAGACTCAGGAAAAGGAGAGCATGGCCCACTCACGGAGAGACTAACCTGTGGGCACCGCCAAGCCATGGGGAAGGACCAATGTGCCTACTGCAGGAAAGAAGGACACTGGAAAAATCAGTGCCTTGAAAACCCCAGGAGAGGTGCACGACCCTCCACTAGAGTGGATGGGCCTCATCTGCACGTAGAAAGACCCAAGCAAGAGACAATAATGCTTGAAGAAGCTCAATGAAGGGGTCAGGGCTCTGTTTCACTTCGCCGCCAAAAGCCCAGGCTAACTCTCCAAGTAGGAGGCCAGGCAGTAAATTTCTTGGTGGACACAGGGGCCACCTTGTCAGGTTCAGAAAGGAATATGGGCACATTTTCAAGAAGAAAGATGTGAATTACTGTGAGCCTATGATTCCGTCCACAGATAACTCACACCAGAAGGTTTGCATGGAGGGTAGGTGGGTTTCCCAAGACAACAAAATAACAAATATCTATCAGCCCTTTGGCCCAGTTAGCCACCTGGTTATGATGGCACTGGCTCCTGGCTCAGCTGCTGAGCCAGTGAAGCAGTTATAGCAGGAGAAGACTAGGTGGCCGGTGGCCATCAACGGAAGGACCAAATCTCCACAGTGGGCTTCCTGTTTCAATATGGAGCCACGTATGTTACCTGCTGGACACCATCTCTATCCTGAGCTCATAATTGCCATCGCAGGTCTAGAATGCGGCGCGCAGGTACACACTATATGAAACAGTCTCTGATTAACCCCTCTCGATAACTTGCTGACATGGGAGTCTGGATAATCCTGTACATTTACTTTGCAGATTAGAAAACTCACTCAAAAACACACGGGAGTTGACCCAGAGACACACAACTGGTTAACAACAAAGTCATATTCACAACCAGCGTCTGGACCAAGAGCACGGTGCCCCACAGAACTGTGCCCATTGAGCAGTCAATATCTCCTGGACTCTCAAAAGATCTGAGCTGATACCCACCCCCCCACATCCTTGCAGCCCCAAAAGATTGTATTTCACAGGATGGCACCGGATCTGCAGCTCGCGGAGAGGGACATATTTGATCAGAGAACACAGCGCAGAACAAGGGGGAGGAGGGGAGAATGGAGCACACCCTGGCCCAATACACCTTGAGGATGATGTTCCCAATCAGAGAAGCCAATCCACAGAGAAGACCACATGGGCAGCCCCACAATGAGAAACGTCCCTCAAAGACCCATAGCCTTAGAGGGGACAACACTGGACACACAGTGTGGGAACTGCGCCCGAACTGATCCTGCCACTTCGATGCATGACACTAAGAGAGTGCAGCGGAAGAGTAAGAAACCGGAGCATCAAAGTCCCCGGGGAATGCCAAAGGTGGACTTTGTGGTCAGGGTTCGGTGCCCCCACAGACTGGACTGGAAAACACTCCTAAAGTTCACCACACAGTCCTTGTACTTTTCTTTCTGGTTAGTGTTGTTTTCTTTTAGTGTCATTGGATTTGGGTTGGGTTTTGTTTTCATTTTTGTTTGTTTTTTTTTCTTTTTGCTGCTTGGTTTAGCTCAGTCTTGTTTTGTGCATGTTATTACCTTTACAGGTCTGTCTAATTAAGAGAGGCTGGATGAACAATCTGGAGGAGTAAACATGTGACCGGCCCTTTCCATTGGGCATGGGAGTGAGCACGGTGGGGGGAAAGGAAGTGGTGTAAAGAAACCCAGAGACAAGGGTACAACAAGTGATGGAAAACGGTAGTGAGGGGGATGTAGGAGGCCTGGTAGGGCGTGATCAAAGGTAATGTAACCAAGAGGAATTACTGAAACCCAAAGGAAGACTGAGCATGTCAGTGGGCACAAGAGGAAAATCAAAGAGTATAGAAGAGTGAGCTGGGAAGCAAGGGCCAGTTATAGACGTCTAAATAAAGGCATGTACATATGTACATATATTTACAAAGGGGCATGGGGAAATAGATCTATGTCCATATGTTTATAGATTTAGTATTAAGGTAGCAGATGGACATAGGGCCTCCGCTCAAGGACTCCCTCATTGCAATAACACTGTTCTATTAAATTGGCATTCTAAGATGCTCACCTTCCCTACACAATCACTGACCACAAAGCGGCTGCATAAGCAAATGTGGTGAAGAAAGCCGATGGTGTCCAGCTACCTAAAGATATAGCGTGTGGGGTCTTAAAGGCCTGAGGGTAAAGAAACAGCCATCTGGCTCTGAAGCAACAGAGCCCACATGGAGAAAGCATACCAGCCTGTGTGATCACAAAGTTTTAAAGGGATAAGGCAACAGGCATCATGAGAACAAAAAAATCTTATCATGGAGAATGAGAGGGGACTGCCGGGTATAGACCCAAAACCTATTTGCAGTGCACTGGACATCCCCTTACAGAAGGATCTCAGAGTGGAGATTAAAGAATACAGGGTATGAGACAGCAAAGATGAAACACAACTTTCCTCTAGTTCTTAATGCTTTCTCTTGCCCCACTATCATGATCCCAGTTCTACCATACTAATCTGGCCAAACTAGAGAAGGTATTCTAGTACCGATAGGAATTTCAAACACGGGGGATCCAGAGTGGATGGGCCCTTTACCAGTGTTATGAGTGGAGATACTGGGAGGGTGGAGGAAGGGCAGGATGGAAAGTGGGAACCGATTACAAGGATCTTCATTGACCTCAAAAGAAAGGTGGGTGAAAATATGACAAAAGAATTAGTACATTTCCAAGGATTGATGAGGGATGGGTGGCGGGCATTGAGGGGGGAAAAATGAGGAGCTGAGGCCAGGGGCTTGGGTGGAGAGTGGATATTTTGTGAATAAGGAGGGCAATTAATGTACAGATGGGCTTCAAACAGATGATGTATTTATGGATTGTGGTTAGTGTTGTAGGAGCCACTAATGAAAAGATCATAAAAGAAACAAAAATAATCTTGGCAGAGGGCTCATGCAAGGATGATCTCAGGCTGGATTAGACCAGTCAAAACAGCTACTGGAGTCGCCTCACCCTGTGTCTATTACTGAGTCAGCCATGATGCTTAGGACCCACAGCCCCAGCAGCTGGCCAGAGAGGGAGGTGGATCTCTGAGGCCATTCCACAGGGGGAATGGTCCTCTGTCCTGCAGGGCCCACCCTCCTTTGTAAGCATGCTGCCTGGGGCAAGGCTTTCATGGAGTCCACACCATGGGAGCTCTACTACTCATGGGGGATTGGCAGGAAGCCTCTGCTCATGCGCACACACCACCAACTAGCTGGAGGATCTCCGTGAACAAAGCCTGAGGCAGACAACAAGCCCACTAACTGATGCTGTAAGAGATACAATCAGCATCCAGAAACCTGCAACTGGGAGTAAGAGGCAGCATACCTTGGTCCCAGCCCCTCCCATTCTAATCTACAAGGAGTGACATTGCAAAGCAGAGGGTTTTCATAAAGCACTTCCAGGACTGTGGAATGAGCAGCCTCGTTTGTGGACATGGATACTCTGTGATCCAGACGTACTACCTCCTCCCTTACAGTCAGCTGAGACAAAAACCCTTGCAAGCAGAAAGCCATGCATCTGAACAGTATCCACCAGCCACTCATGTGCAGCACAGCTGCCTCCAAAGAGCCTTCCTGAGTGAGAGAGAAATCATGCAGAAGCCTGGTCTGCACTCAAGAGAGTTTTATGAGCGTTAGGGAGGCGTGGTGGGCAAGTCTGGCCGACCCCAGTGGCTGAATTGAATTTACATGGCCTAGATTGGTCAATCCAGGTACAGGAACCACCCAGGTGACCTCCCCTTCATGGCCAGAAATCTGGACCTCTGAGCATGCACAGGGTGCCTCTCCTAACTGGGCTCTTATCTTGGCCCTATGGGCATGCATAACGGATGCCCCAGTCCCTAGTATAGCTACCTAACATTTGCCCCCCTGAAGAGATATGGACCCAAATCTTTGGGGGTACTGGGCGACGACATCTCTAGCTGCTTCCTGCTGGCAAAAGGGGCGAGGTGGGGCTTTGGGTCCATACCCTTCCTACACTGCTGGGAGGGGTTGTCCATTGAGGGCAACTTTATCCAGGATGGATAAGGTTGAGGTGGTCCAGGAGATGGTAGTCGTGGACCTGGCACACTTGGTTCAGAAGCTTTAATCACCCGATAACTTCTGAGAAAAACAAACGGTCTAAAAGGTGAACAGTTTGACTATGACAAGGCTAAGCTTGTGAGGTGGCAGTGGCCTTGAAATTAGGTGAGTGTCACAGGAAACAAAAATAATCTTAGGATTACCAGACATGTGTGTTTGTTCATTGGAAGTACAGGAAGAGGGATAAAAGCATTCACACTTTCCCCTAGGAGGGCACAGGTTTGGGCACTACTAGGTGCAGTCGGATCACTGATTCATTTATGATGCTAAGGTCTTGGACCCGCTGATAAGACCCATCCTTCTTTTTAACCCTATAACGCTTCAATTTTAATTTTGGGAAAAAATTTTCTTTTTGTTGTGGACTTTCATAGTTATAAATATATATATATGTATTAATATATACATTTTTTAATGTTATGAAAACATCATGCTTCGCGTTATAGAGTTAAATGGAAATAATGGGCTAGTGCAGGACGAGTCAAAAGTGACCAAAATAGAGTAACTGCCTAAGTCATTTTGAATTTTCTTGGGTTCAATTGGAGTAAAGGCTTGTAAATTACCCGGGGTCCAAATTCCCATGGTGCCTCCTACAATGGGTAGAATGTTCAGGGATGTTTCAGGGCTGGGAGATTAATAACCCCTAAGTCCAGGATACCTTAGGGCAGGGGTCCTTAAACTGTTTACCCAGGGGGCCAGTTCACTATCCCTCAGGCCTTTTGAAGGAAAGACTATAGTTTAAAAAAACAAATATTACGAACAAATTCATGTGCACACTGCACATCTTGATTTGAAGTTCAAAAAAAAAAATAAATGGGGCACATACACCCGGCAGAAAGGATCAACGTCCTCGGCTGTCTGCATGTGGCCCACAGGTTGTAGTTTGAGGACCCCTGCCCTCGGCATTCACCAAGAGGATGTGGTTTCAACCCAAAAGCTTGGAGACTCTACAATTTGTTTAAAAGTGATGGGGCAGAAGGAGTCCCTGATTGACCCACGCAAGACTAGTTTTCCCATCCCCTGTTACTAAGAGTTCATAGTTATGGTTAAAGGGAAACAGGATATCCCGATCTGATCCCGTTACTTCAAGTGTGGGCTGACATTGCCACTAAGAAGCCTGCAAATATAAAAGACTTACTCCCTCCCGGAAAGAAAGGGCCCTTGTTTCCAAGGTTTCAGGAAACATGGAAGGACCGGAAAAACAAACGGTCCAAGTTCCCAAAACCACATAGGTGGAGGCCATCCCTCCCCATCACCCTCCCCCACCCCTCCCCTTCCCCATCCCTCCCCCACCCCTCCCCTCCCCTGCCCTCCCCATCACTCTCCCCTAATCGGCTTTATCCCATTTTGCAGGAGAACTCTGGGAGTGGGAGAGCTGGCTTCAAACCCTTTCTTTCAACCCCCGCCCTATAAGGTTTCTAGGGTCCAGAAATAGAAAACTTCTAACAGGCCCTTATTGAGTCACTCCCTCCCCCACCGGCCCCCCAAACTCACCCCCACCCCTAACAAGCAGCCCCCCACACACACTAGTACTGGTATGACTTCCATACTCATCAGCCCACCTGGAATGCTTGCCAACAACTTCTCCAGGTGCTGTTCACAACGGAGGAGGGTAGCCCTTCCAGACAGAGGCCCAGTAAGCAGTCAGTGAACCTGATGGTCAGCGAGCGGGCACTCCCCACTTGAGAGAAACTCTTTTGGCCACTACACCAACAATGTGGGATCTCAATTCCTAGCAAGGCCCAGAGGACTTTACCAGGTATCAACCATTGCTCTTACATGACCCTCTGCAGAAGAGCTAGGAAACCTATGAATTTATCTAAGGTCAGTGAGAATTTTCAGGTTCCTATAAGAGAATATCCGCCTGCCTTTCTAGAGTGGCTGAGGGAAGCCTACGGGCTTTATACCCCTAACGGCCCGGAGGCACTGAAAACAGGAGGGCAATAAGTATTGCCTTTATTACTCAGTCAGTCTGCCTCAGACATGACAAAGAAGTGGGAAGGGTTTGAAGGGAAAAATCTTAGCGATTTGGTACAAGTGGCTCATTGAGTGTATAACAACAGAGATGACCCTAGCACGACAGAGACAAAGAAGCTAGCTAAAATAATCGTAATTGACATGAGATACCCCAGAGACTCAGGAAAAGGAGAGCATGGCCCACTCACGGAGAGACTAACCTGTGGGCACCGCCAAGCCATGGGGAAGGACCAATGTGCCTACTGCAGGAAAGAAGGACACTGGAAAAATCAGTGCCTTGAAAACCCCAGGAGAGGTGCACGACCCTCCACTAGAGTGGATGGGCCTCATCTGCACGTAGAAAGACCCAAGCAAGAGACAATAATGCTTGAAGAAGCTCAATGAAGGGGTCAGGGCTCTGTTTCACTTCGCCGCCAAAAGCCCAGGCTAACTCTCCAAGTAGGAGGCCAGGCAGTAAATTTCTTGGTGGACACAGGGGCCACCTTGTCAGGTTCAGAAAGGAATATGGGCACATTTTCAAGAAGAAAGATGTGAATTACTGTGAGCCTATGATTCCGTCCACAGATAACTCACACCAGAAGGTTTGCATGGAGGGTAGGTGGGTTTCCCAAGACAACAAAATAACAAATATCTATCAGCCCTTTGGCCCAGTTAGCCACCTGGTTATGATATCACTGGCTTCTGGCTCAGCTGCTGAGCCAGTGAAGCAGTTATAGCAGGAGAAGACTAGGTGGCCGGTGGCCATCAACGGAAGGACCAAATCTCCACAGTGGGCTTCCTGTTTCAATATGGAGCCACGTATGTTACCTGCTGGACACCATCTCTATCCTGAGCTCATAATTGCCATCGCAGGTCTAGAATGCGGCGCGCAGGTACACACTATATGAAACAGTCTCTGATTAACCCCTCTCGATAACTTGCTGACATGGGAGTCTGGATAATCCTGTACATTTACTTTGCAGATTAAAAAACTCACTCAAAAACACACGGGAGTTGACCCAGAGACACACAACTGGTTAACAACAAAGTCATATTCACAACCAGCGTCTGGACCAAGAGCACGGTGCCCCACAGAACTGTGCCCATTGAGCAGTCAATATCTCCTGGACTCTCAAAAGATCTGAGCTGATACCCACCCCCCCACATCCTTGCAGCCCCAAAAGATTGTATTTCACAGGATGGCACCGGATCTGCAGCTCGCGGAGAGGGACATATTTGATCAGAGAACACAGCGCAGAACAAGGGGGAGGAGGGGAGAATGGAGCACACCCTGGCCCAATACACCTTGAGGATGATGTTCCCAATCAGAGAAGCCAATCCACAGAGAAGACCACATGGGCAGCCCCACGATGAGAAACGTCCCTCAAAGACCCATAGCCTTAGAGGGGACAACACTGGACACACAGTGTGGGAACTGCGCCCGAACTGATCCTGCCACTTCGATGCATGACACTAAGAGAGTGCAGCGGAAGAGTAAGAAACCGGAGCATCAAAGTCCCCGGGGAATGCCAAAGGTGGACTTTGTGGTCAGGGTTCGGTGCCCCCACAGACTGGACTGGAAAACACTCCTAAAGTTCACCACACAGTCCTTGTACTTTTCTTTCTGGTTAGTGTTGTTTTCTTTTAGTGTCATTGGATTTGGGTTGGGTTTTGTTTTCATTTTTGTTTGTTTTTTTTTCTTTTTGCTGCTTGGTTTAGCTCAGTCTTGTTTTGTGCATGTTATTACCTTTACAGGTCTGTCTAATTAAGAGAGGCTGGATGAACAATCTGGAGGAGTAAACATGTGACCGGCCCTTTCCATTGGGCATGGGAGTGAGCACGGTGGGGGGAAAGGAAGTGGTGTAAAGAAACCCAGAGACAAGGGTACAACAAGTGATGGAAAACGGTAGTGAGGGGGATGTAGGAGGCCTGGTAGGGCGTGATCAAAGGTAATGTAACCAAGAGGAATTACTGAAACCCAAAGGAAGACTGAGCATGTCAGTGGGCACAAGAGGAAAATCAAAGAGTATAGAAGAGTGAGCTGGGAAGCAAGGGCCAGTTATAGACGTCTAAATAAAGGCATGTACATATGTACATATATTTACAAAGGGGCATGGGGAAATAGATCTATGTCCATATGTTTATAGATTTAGTATTAAGGTAGCAGATGGACATAGGGCCTCCGCTCAAGGACTCCCTCATTGCAATAACACTGTTCTATTAAATTGGCATTCTAAGATGCTCACCTTCCCTACACAATCACTGACCACAAAGCGGCTGCATAAGCAAATGTGGTGAAGAAAGCCGATGGTGTCCAGCTACCTAAAGATATAGCGTGTGGGGTCTTAAAGGCCTGAGGGTAAAGAAACAGCCATCTGGCTCTGAAGCAACAGAGCCCACATGGAGAAAGCATACCAGCCTGTGTGATCACAAAGTTTTAAAGGGATAAGGCAACAGGCATCATGAGAACAAAAAAATCTTATCATGGAGAATGAGAGGGGACTGCCGGGTATAGACCCAAAACCTATTTGCAGTGCACTGGACATCCCCTTACAGAAGGATCTCAGAGTGGAGATTAAAGAATACAGGGTATGAGACAGCAAAGATGAAACACAACTTTCCTCTAGTTCTTAATGCTTTCTCTTGCCCCACTATCATGATCCCAGTTCTACCATACTAATCTGGCCAAACTAGAGAAGGTATTCTAGTACCGATAGGAATTTCAAACACGGGGGATCCAGAGTGGATGGGCCCTTTACCAGTGTTATGAGTGGAGATACTGGGAGGGTGGAGGAAGGGCAGGATGGAAAGTGGGAACCGATTACAAGGATCTTCATTGACCTCAAAAGAAAGGTGGGTGAAAATATGACAAAAGAATTAGTACATTTCCAAGGATTGATGAGGGATGGGTGGCGGGCATTGAGGGGGGAAAAATGAGGAGCTGAGGCCAGGGGCTTGGGTGGAGAGTGGATATTTTGTGAATAAGGAGGGCAATTAATGTACAGATGGGCTTCAAACAGATGATGTATTTATGGATTGTGGTTAGTGTTGTAGGAGCCACTAATGAAAAGATCATAAAAGAAACAAAAATAATCTTGGCAGAGGGCTCATGCAAGGATGATCTCAGGCTGGATTAGACCAGTCAAAACAGCTACTGGAGTCGCCTCACCCTGTGTCTATTACTGAGTCAGCCATGATGCTTAGGACCCACAGCCCCAGCAGCTGGCCAGAGAGGGAGGTGGATCTCTGAGGCCATTCCACAGGGGGAATGGTCCTCTGTCCTGCAGGGCCCACCCTCCTTTGTAAGCATGCTGCCTGGGGCAAGGCTTTCATGGAGTCCACACCATGGGAGCTCTACTACTCATGGGGGATTGGCAGGAAGCCTCTGCTCATGCGCACACACCACCAACTAGCTGGAGGATCTCCGTGAACAAAGCCTGAGGCAGACAACAAGCCCACTAACTGATGCTGTAAGAGATACAATCAGCATCCAGAAACCTGCAACTGGGAGTAAGAGGCAGCATACCTTGGTCCCAGCCCCTCCCATTCTAATCTACAAGGAGTGACATTGCAAAGCAGAGGGTTTTCATAAAGCACTTCCAGGACTGTGGAATGAGCAGCCTCGTTTGTGGACATGGATACTCTGTGATCCAGACGTACTACCTCCTCCCTTACAGTCAGCTGAGACAAAAACCCTTGCAAGCAGAAAGCCATGCATCTGAACAGTATCCACCAGCCACTCATGTGCAGCACAGCTGCCTCCAAAGAGCCTTCCTGAGTGAGAGAGAAATCATGCAGAAGCCTGGTCTGCACTCAAGAGAGTTTTATGAGCGTTAGGGAGGCGTGGTGGGCAAGTCTGGCCGACCCCAGTGGCTGAATTGAATTTACATGGCCTAGATTGGTCAATCCAGGTACAGGAACCACCCAGGTGACCTCCCCTTCATGGCCAGAAATCTGGACCTCTGAGCATGCACAGGGTGCCTCTCCTAACTGGGCTCTTATCTTGGCCCTATGGGCATGCATAACGGATGCCCCAGTCCCTAGTATAGCTACCTAACATTTGCCCCCCTGAAGAGATATGGACCCAAATCTTTGGGGGTACTGGGCGACGACATCTCTAGCTGCTTCCTGCTGGCAAAAGGGGCGAGGTGGGGCTTTGGGTCCATACCCTTCCTACACTGCTGGGAGGGGTTGTCCATTGAGGGCAACTTTATCCAGGATGGATAAGGTTGAGGTGGTCCAGGAGATGGTAGTCGTGGACCTGGCACACTTGGTTCAGAAGCTTTAATCACCCGATAACTTCTGAGAAAAACAAACGGTCTAAAAGGTGAACAGTTTGACTACGACAAGGCTAAGCTTGTGAGGTGGCAGTGGCCTTGAAATTAGGTGAGTGTCACAGGAAACAAAAATAATCTTAGGATTACCAGACATGTGTGTTTGTTCATTGGAAGTACAGGAAGAGGGATAAAAGCATTCACACTTTCCCCTAGGAGGGCACAGGTTTGGGCACTACTAGGTGCAGTCGGATCACTGATTCATTTATGATGCTAAGGTCTTGGACCCGCTGATAAGACCCATCCTTCTTTTTAACCCTATAACGCTTCAATTTTAATTTTGGGAAAAAATTTTCTTTTTGTTGTGGACTTTCATAGTTATAAATATATATATATGTATTAATATATACATTTTTTAATGTTATGAAAACATCATGCTTCGCGTTATAGAGTTAAATGGAAATAATGGGCTAGTGCAGGACGAGTCAAAAGTGACCAAAATAGAGTAACTGCCTAAGTCATTTTGAATTTTCTTGGGTTCAATTGGAGTAAAGGCTTGTAAATTACCCGGGGTCCAAATTCCCATGGTGCCTCCTACAATGGGTAGAATGTTCAGGGATGATTCAGGGCTGGGAGATTAATAACCCCTAAGTCCAGGATACCTTAGGGCAGGGGTCCTTAAACTGTTTACCCAGGGGGCCAGTTCACTATCCCTCAGGCCTTTTGAAGGAAAGACTATAGTTTAAAAAAACAAATATTACGAACAAATTCATGTGCACACTGCACATCTTGATTTGAAGTTCAAAAAAAAAATAAATGGGGCACATACACCCGGCAGAAAGGATCAACGTCCTCGGCTGTCTGCATGTGGCCCACAGGTTGTAGTTTGAGGACCCCTGCCCTCGGCATTCACCAAGAGGATGTGGTTTCAACCCAAAAGCTTGGAGACTCTACAATTTGTTTAAAAGTGATGGGGCAGAAGGAGTCCCTGATTGACCCACGCAAGACTAGTTTTCCCATCCCCTGTTACTAAGAGTTCATAGTTATGGTTAAAGGGAAACAGGATATCCCGATCTGATCCCGTTACTTCAAGTGTGGGCTGACATTGCCACTAAGAAGCCTGCAAATATAAAAGACTTACCTCCTCCCGCAAAGAAAGGGCCCTTGTTTCCAAGGTTTCAGGAAACATGGAAGGACCGGAAAAACAAACGGTCCAAGTTCCCAAAACCACATAGGTGGAGGCCATCCCTCCCCATCACCCTCCCCCACCCCTCCCCTCCCCCATCCCTCCCCCACCCCTCCCCTCCCCTCCCCTCCCCTCCCCATCACTCTCCCCTAATCGGCTTTATCCCATTTTGCAGGAGAACTCTGGGAGTGGGAGAGCTGGCTTCAAACCCTTTCTTTCAACGCCCGCCCTATAAGGTTTCTAGGGTCCAGAAATAGAAAACTTCTAACAGGCCCTTATTGAGTCACTCCCTCCCCCACCGGCCCCCCAAACTCACCCCCACCCCTAACAAGCAGCCCCCCACACACACTAGTACTGGTATGACTTCCATACTCATCAGCCCACCTGGAATGCTTGCCAACAACTTCTCCAGGTGCTGTTCACAACGGAGGAGGGTAGCCCTTCCAGACAGAGGCCCAGTAAGCAGTCAGTGAACCTGATGGTCAGCGAGCGGGCACTCCCCACTTGAGAGAAACTCTTTTGGCCACTACACCAACAATGTGGGATCTCAATTCCTAGCAAGGCCCAGAGGACTTTACCAGGTATCAACCATTGCTCTTACATGACCCTCTGCAGAAGAGCTAGGAAACCTATGAATTTATCTAAGGTCAGTGAGAATTTTCAGGTTCCTATAAGAGAATATCCGCCTGCCTTTCTAGAGTGGCTGAGGGAAGCCTACGGGCTTTATACCCCTAACGGCCCGGAGGCACTGAAAACAGGAGGGCAATAAGTATTGCCTTTATTACTCAGTCAGTCTGCCTCAGACATGACAAAGAAGTGGGAAGGGTTTGAAGGGAAAAATCTTAGCGATTTGGTACAAGTGGCTCATTGAGTGTATAACAACAGAGATGACCCTAGCACGAGAGAGACAAAGAAGCTAGCTAAAATAATCGTAATTGACATGAGATACCCCAGAGACTCAGGAAAAGGAGAGCATGGCCCACTCACGGAGAGACTAACCTGTGGGCACCGCCAAGCCATGGGGAAGGACCAATGTGCCTACTGCAGGAAAGAAGGACACTGGAAAAATCAGTGCCTTGAAAACCCCAGGAGAGGTGCACGACCCTCCACTAGAGTGGATGGGCCTCATCTGCACGTAGAAAGACCCAAGCAAGAGACAATAATGCTTGAAGAAGCTCAATGAAGGGGTCAGGGCTCTGTTTCACTTCGCCGCCAAAAGCCCAGGCTAACTCTCCAAGTAGGAGGCCAGGCAGTAAATTTCTTGGTGGACACAGGGGCCACCTTGTCAGGTTCAGAAAGGAATATGGGCACATTTTCAAGAAGAAAGATGTGAATTACTGTGAGCCTATGATTCCGTCCACAGATAACTCACACCAGAAGGTTTGCATGGAGGGTAGGTGGGTTTCCCAAGACAACAAAATAACAAATATCTATCAGCCCTTTGGCCCAGTTAGCCACCTGGTTATGATATCACTGGCTTCTGGCTCAGCTGCTGAGCCAGTGAAGCAGTTATAGCAGGAGAAGACTAGGTGGCCGGTGGCCATCAACGAAGGACCAAATCTCCACAGTGGGCTTCCTGTTTCAATATGGAGCCACGTATGTTACCTGCTGGACACCATCTCTATCCTGAGCTCATAATTGCCATCGCAGGTCTAGAATGCGGCGCGCAGGTACACACTATATGAAACAGTCTCTGATTAACCCCTCTCGATAACTTGCTGACATGGGAGTCTGGATAATCCTGTACATTTACTTTGCAGATTAGAAAACTCACTCAAAAACACACGGGAGTTGACCCAGAGACACACAACTGGTTAACAACAAAGTCATATTCACAACCAGCGTCTGGACCAAGAGCACGGTGCCCCACAGAACTGTGCCCATTGAGCAGTCAATATCTCCTGGACTCTCAAAAGATCTGAGCTGATACCCACCCCCCCACATCCTTGCAGCCCCAAAAGATTGTATTTCACAGGATGGCACCGGATCTGCAGCTCGCGGAGAGGGACATATTTGATCAGAGAACACAGGGCAGAACAAGGGGGAGGAGGGGAGAATGGAGCACATCCTGGCCCAATACACCTTGAGGATGATGTTCCCAATCAGAGAAGCCAATCCACAGAGAAGACCACATGGGCAGCCCCACGATGAGAAACGTCCCTCAAAGACCCATAGCCTTAGAGGGGACAACACTGGACACACAGTGTGGGAACTGCGCCCGAACTGATCCTGCCACTTCGATGCATGACACTAAGAGAGTGCAGCGGAAGAGTAAGAAAACGGAACATCAAAGTCCCCGGGGAATGCCAAAGGTGGACTTTGTGGTCAGGGTTCGGTGCCCCCACAGACTGGACTGGAAAACACTCCTAAAGTTCACCACACAGTCCTTGTACTTTTCTTTCTGGTTAGTGTTGTTTTCTTTTAGTGTCATTGGATTTGGGTTGGGTTTTGTTTTCATTTTTGTTTGTTTTTTTTTTCTTTTTGCTGCTTGGTTTAGCTCAGTCTTGTTTTGTGCATGTTATTACCTTTACAGGTCTGTCTAATTAAGAGAGGCTGGATGAACAATCTGGAGGAGTAAACATGTGACCGGCCCTTTCCATTGGGCATGGGAGTGAGCACGGTGGGGGGAAAGGAAGTGGTGTAAAGAAACCCAGAGACAAGGGTACAACAAGTGATGGAAAACGGTAGTTAGGGGGATGTAGGAGGCCTGGTAGGGCGTGATCAAAGGTAATGTAACCAAGAGGAATTACTGAAACCCAAAGGAAGACTGAGCATGTCAGTGGGCACAAGAGGAAAATCAAAGAGTATAGAAGAGTGAGCTGGGAAGCAAGGGCCAGTTATAGACGTCTAAATAAAGGCATGTACATATGTACATATATTTACAAAGGGGCATGGGGAAATAGATCTATGTCCATATGTTTATAGATTTAGTATTAAGGTAGCAGATGGACATAGGGCCTCCGCTCAAGGACTCCCTCATTGCAATAACACTGTTCTATTAAATTGGCATTCTAAGATGCTCACCTTCCCTACACAATCACTGACCACAAAGCGGCTGCATAAGCAAATGTGGTGAAGAAAGCCGATGGTGTCCAGCTACCTAAAGATATAGCGTGTGCGGTCTTAAAGGCCTGAGGGTAAAGAAACAGCCATCTGGCTCTGAAGCAACAGAGCCCACATGGAGAAAGCATACCAGCCTGTGTGATCACAAAGTTTTAAAGGGATAAGGCAACAGGCATCATGAGAACAAAAAAATCTTATCATGGAGAATGAGAGGGGACTGCCGGGTATAGACCCAAAACCTATTTGCAGTGCACTGGACATCCCCTTACAGAAGGATCTCAGAGTGGAGATTAAAGAATACAGGGTATGAGACAGCAAAGATGAAACACAACTTTCCTCTAGTTCTTAATGCTTTCTCTTGCCCCACTATCATGATCCCAGTTCTACCATACTAATCTGGCCAAACTAGAGAAGGTATTCTAGTACCGATAGGAATTTCAAACACGGGGGATCCAGAGTGGATGGGCCCTTTACCAGTGTTATGAGTGGAGATACTGGGAGGGTGGAGGAAGGGCAGGATGGAAAGTGGGAACCGATTACAAGGATCTTCATTGACCTCAAAAGAAAGGTGGGTGAAAATATGACAAAAGAATTAGTACATTTCCAAGGATTGATGAGGGATGGGTGGCGGGCATTGAGGGGGGAAAAATGAGGAGCTGAGGCCAGGGGCTTGGGTGGAGAGTGGATATTTTGTGAATAAGGAGGGCAATTAATGTACAGATGGGCTTCAAACAGATGATGTATTTATGGATTGTGGTTAGTGTTGTAGGAGCCACTAATGAAAAGATCATAAAAGAAACAAAAATAATCTTGGCAGAGGGCTCATGCAAGGATGATCTCAGGCTGGATTAGACCAGTCAAAACAGCTACTGGAGTCGCCTCACCCTGTGTCTATTACTGAGTCAGCCATGATGCTTAGGACCCACAGCCCCAGCAGCTGGCCAGAGAGGGAGGTGGATCTCTGAGGCCATTCCACAGGGGGAATGGTCCTCTGTCCTGCAGGGCCCACCCTCCTTTGTAAGCATGCTGCCTGGGGCAAGGCTTTCATGGAGTCCACACCATGGGAGCTCTACTACTCATGGGGGATTGGCAGGAAGCCTCTGCTCATGCGCACACACCACCAACTAGCTGGAGGATCTCCGTGAACAAAGCCTGAGGCAGACAACAAGCCCACTAACTGATGCTGTAAGAGATACAATCAGCATCCAGAAACCTGCAACTGGGAGTAAGAGGCAGCATACCTTGGTCCCAGCCCCTCCCATTCTAATCTACAAGGAGTGACATTGCAAAGCAGAGGGTTTTCATAAAGCACTTCCAGGACTGTGGAATGAGCAGCCTCGTTTGTGGACATGGATACTCTGTGATCCAGACGTACTACCTCCTCCCTTACAGTCAGCTGAGACAAAAACCCTTGCAAGCAGAAAGCCATGCATCTGAACAGTATCCACCAGCCACTCATGTGCAGCACAGCTGCCTCCAAAGAGCCTTCCTGAGTGAGAGAGAAATCATGCAGAAGCCTGGTCTGCACTCAAGAGAGTTTTATGAGCGTTAGGGAGGCGTGGTGGGCAAGTCTGGCCGACCCCAGTGGCTGAATTGAATTTACATGGCCTAGATTGGTCAATCCAGGTACAGGAACCACCCAGGTGACCTCCCCTTCATGGCCAGAAATCTGGACCTCTGAGCATGCACAGGGTGCCTCTCCTAACTGGGCTCTTATCTTGGCCCTATGGGCATGCATAACGGATGCCCCAGTCCCTAGTATAGCTACCTAACATTTGCCCCCCTGAAGAGATATGGACCCAAATCTTTGGGGGTACTGGGCGACGACATCTCTAGCTGCTTCCTGCTGGCAAAAGGGGCGAGGTGGGGCTTTGGGTCCATACCCTTCCTACACTGCTGGGAGGGGTTGTCCATTGAGGGCAACTTTATCCAGGATGGATAAGGTTGAGGTGGTCCAGGAGATGGTAGTCGTGGACCTGGCACACTTGGTTCAGAAGCTTTAATCACCCGATAACTTCTGAGAAAAACAAACGGTCTAAAAGGTGAACAGTTTGACTACGACAAGGCTAAGCTTGTGAGGTGGCAGTGGCCTTGAAATTAGGTGAGTGTCACAGGAAACAAAAATAATCTTAGGATTACCAGACATGTGTGTTTGTTCATTGGAAGTACAGGAAGAGGGATAAAAGCATTCACACTTTCCCCTAGGAGGGCACAGGTTTGGGCACTACTAGGTGCAGTCGGATCACTGATTCATTTATGATGCTAAGGTCTTGGACCCGCTGATAAGACCCATCCTTCTTTTTAACCCTATAACGCTTCAATTTTAATTTTGGGAAAAAATTTTCTTTTTGTTGTGGACTTTCATAGTTATAAATATATATATATGTATTAATATATACATTTTTTAATGTTATGAAAACATCATGCTTCGCGTTATAGAGTTAAATGGAAATAATGGGCTAGTGCAGGACGAGTCAAAAGTGACCAAAATAGAGTAACTGCCTAAGTCATTTTGAATTTTCTTGGGTTCAATTGGAGTAAAGGCTTGTAAATTACCCGGGGTCCAAATTCCCATGGTGCCTCCTACAATGGGTAGAATGTTCAGGGATGATTCAGGGCTGGGAGATTAATAACCCCTAAGTCCAGGATACCTTAGGGCAGGGGTCCTTAAACTGTTTACCCAGGGGGCCAGTTCACTATCCCTCAGGCCTTTTGAAGGAAAGACTATAGTTTAAAAAAACAAATATTACGAACAAATTCATGTGCACACTGCACATCTTGATTTGAAGTTCAAAAAAAAAATAAATGGGGCACATACACCCGGCAGAAAGGATCAACGTCCTCGGCTGTCTGCATGTGGCCCACAGGTTGTAGTTTGAGGACCACTACCCTCGGCATTCACCAAGAGGATGTGGTTTCAACCCAAAAGCTTGGAGACTCTACAATTTGTTTAAAAGTGATGGGGCAGAAGGAGTCCCTGATTGACCCACGCAAGACTAGTTTTCCCATCCCCTGTTACTAAGAGTTCATAGTTATGGTTAAAGGGAAACAGGATATCCCGATCTGATCCCGTTACTTCAAGTGTGGGCTGACATTGCCACTAAGAAGCCTGCAAATATAAAAGACTTACCTCCTCCCGCAAAGAAAGGGCCCTTGTTTCCAAGGTTTCAGGAAACATGGAAGGACCGGAAAAACAAACGGTCCAAGTTCCCAAAACCACATAGGTGGAGGCCATCCCTCCCCATCACCCTCCCCCACCCCTCCCCTCCCCCATCCCTCCCCCACCCCTCCCCTCCCCTCCCCTCCCCTCCCCATCACTCTCCCCTAATCGGCTTTATCCCATTTTGCAGGAGAACTCTGGGAGTGGGAGAGCTGGCTTCAAACCCTTTCTTTCAACGCCCGCCCTATAAGGTTTCTAGGGTCCAGAAATAGAAAACTTCTAACAGGCCCTTATTGAGTCACTCCCTCCCCCACCGGCCCCCCAAACTCACCCCCACCCCTAACAAGCAGCCCCCCACACACACTAGTACTGGTATGACTTCCATACTCATCAGCCCACCTGGAATGCTTGCCAACAACTTCTCCAGGTGCTGTTCACAACGGAGGAGGGTAGCCCTTCCAGACAGAGGCCCAGTAAGCAGTCAGTGAACCTGATGGTCAGCGAGCGGGCACTCCCCACTTGAGAGAAACTCTTTTGGCCACTACACCAACAATGTGGGATCTCAATTCCTAGCAAGGCCCAGAGGACTTTACCAGGTATCAACCATTGCTCTTACATGACCCTCTGCAGAAGAGCTAGGAAACCTATGAATTTATCTAAGGTCAGTGAGAATTTTCAGGTTCCTATAAGAGAATATCCGCCTGCCTTTCTAGAGTGGCTGAGGGAAGCCTACGGGCTTTATACCCCTAACGGCCCGGAGGCACTGAAAACAGGAGGGCAATAAGTATTGCCTTTATTACTCAGTCAGTCTGCCTCAGACATGACAAAGAAGTGGGAAGGGTTTGAAGGCAAAAATCTTAGCGATTTGGTACAAGTGGCTCATTGAGTGTATAACAACAGAGATGACCCTAGCACGACAGAGACAAAGAAGCTAGCTAAAATAATCGTAATTGACATGAGATACCCCAGAGACTCAGGAAAAGGAGAGCATGGCCCACTCACGGAGAGACTAACCTGTGGGCACCGCCAAGCCATGGGGAAGGACCAATGTGCCTACTGCAGGAAAGAAGGACACTGGAAAAATCAGTGCCTTGAAAACCCCAGGAGAGGTGCACAACCCTCCACTAGAGTGGATGGGCCTCATCTGCACGTAGAAAGACCCAAGCAAGAGACAATAATGCTTGAAGAAGCTCAATGAAGGGGTCAGGGCTCTGTTTCACTTCGCCGCCAAAAGCCCAGGCTAACTCTCCAAGTAGGAGGCCAGGCAGTAAATTTCTTGGTGGACACAGGGGCCACCTTGTCAGGTTCAGAAAGGAATATGGGCACATTTTCAAGAAGAAAGATGTGAATTACTGTGAGCCTATGATTCCGTCCACAGATAACTCACACCAGAAGGTTTGCATGGAGGGTAGGTGGGTTTCCCAAGACAACAAAATAACAAATATCTATCAGCCCTTTGGCCCAGTTAGCCACCTGGTTATGATATCACTGGCTTCTGGCTCAGCTGCTGAGCCAGTGAAGCAGTTATAGCAGGAGAAGACTAGGTGGCCGGTGGCCATCAACGGAAGGACCAAATCTCCACAGTGGGCTTCCTGTTTCAATATGGAGCCACGTATGTTACCTGCTGGACACCATCTCTATCCTGAGCTCATAATTGCCATCGCAGGTCTAGAATGCGGCGCGCAGGTACACACTATATGAAACAGTCTCTGATTAACCCCTCTCGATAACTTGCTGACATGGGAGTCTGGATAATCCTGTACATTTACTTTGCAGATTAAAAAACTCACTCAAAAACACACGGGAGTTGACCCAGAGACACACAACTGGTTAACAACAAAGTCATATTCACAACCAGCGTCTGGACCAAGAGCACGGTGCCCCACAGAACTGTGCCCATTGAGCAGTCAATATCTCCTGGACTCTCAAAAGATCTGAGCTGATACCCACCCCCCCACATCCTTGCAGCCCCAAAAGATTGTATTTCACAGGATGGCACCGGATCTGCAGCTCGCGGAGAGGGACATATCTGATCAGAGAACACAGGGCAGAACAAGGGGGAGGAGGGGAGAATGGAGCACATCCTGGCCCAATACACCTTGAGGATGATGTTCCCAATCAGAGAAGCCAATCCACAGAGAAGACCACATGGGCAGCCCCACGATGAGAAACGTCCCTCAAAGACCCATAGCCTTAGAGGGGACAACACTGGACACACAGTGTGGGAACTGCGCCCGAACTGATCCTGCCACTTCGATGCATGACACTAAGAGAGTGCAGCGGAAGAGTAAGAAACCGGAGCATCAAAGTCCCCGGGGAATGCCAAAGGTGGACTTTGTGGTCAGGGTTCGGTGCCCCCACAGACTGGACTGGAAAACACTCCTAAAGTTCACCACACAGTCCTTGTACTTTTCTTTCTGGTTAGTGTTGTTTTCTTTTAGTGTCATTGGATTTGGGTTGGGTTTTGTTTTCATTTTTGTTTGTTTTTTTTTTCTTTTTGCTGCTTGGTTTAGCTCAGTCTTGTTTTGTGCATGTTATTACCTTTACAGGTCTGTCTAATTAAGAGAGGCTGGATGAACAATCTGGAGGAGTAAACATGTGACCGGCCCTTTCCATTGGGCATGGGAGTGAGCACGGTGGGGGGAAAGGAAGTGGTGTAAAGAAACCCAGAGACAAGGGTACAACAAGTGATGGAAAACGGTAGTGAGGGGGATGTAGGAGGCCTGGTAGGGCGTGATCAAAGGTAATGTAACCAAGAGGAATTACTGAAACCCAACGGAAGACTGAGCATGTCAGTGGGCACAAGAGGAAAATCAAAGAGTATAGAAGAGTGAGCTGGGAAGCAAGGGCCAGTTATAGACGTCTAAATAAAGGCATGTACATATGTACATATATTTACAAAGGGGCATGGGGAAATAGATCTATGTCCATATGTTTATAGATTTAGTATTAAGGTAGCAGATGGACATAGGGCCTCCGCTCAAGGACTCCCTCATTGCAATAACACTGTTCTATTAAATTGGCATTCTAAGATGCTCACCTTCCCTACACAATCACTGACCACAAAGCGGCTGCATAAGCAAATGTGGTGAAGAAAGCCGATGGTGTCCAGCTACCTAAAGATATAGCGTGTGGGGTCTTAAAGGCCTGAGGGTAAAGAAACAGCCATCTGGCTCTGAAGCAACAGAGCCCACATGGAGAAAGCATACCAGCCTGTGTGATCACAAAGTTTTAAAGGGATAAGGCAACAGGCATCATGAGAACAAAAAAATCTTATCATGGAGAATGAGAGGGGACTGCCGGGTATAGACCCAAAACCTATTTGCAGTGCACTGGACATCCCCTTACAGAAGGATCTCAGAGTGGAGATTAAAGAATACAGGGTATGAGACAGCAAAGATGAAACACAACTTTCCTCTAGTTCTTAATGCTTTCTCTTGCCCCACTATCATGATCCCAGTTCTACCATACTAATCTGGCCAAACTAGAGAAGGTATTCTAGTACCGATAGGAATTTCAAACACGGGGGATCCAGAGTGGATGGGCCCTTTACCAGTGTTATGAGTGGAGATACTGGGAGGGTGGAGGAAGGGCAGGATGGAAAGTGGGAACCGATTACAAGGATCTTCATTGACCTCAAAAGAAAGGTGGGTGAAAATATGACAAAAGAATTAGTACATTTCCAAGGATTGATGAGGGATGGGTGGCGGGCATTGAGGGGGGAAAAATGAGGAGCTGAGGCCAGGGGCTTGGGTGGAGAGTGGATATTTTGTGAATAAGGAGGGCAATTAATGTACAGATGGGCTTCAAACAGATGATGTATTTATGGATTGTGGTTAGTGTTGTAGGAGCCACTAATGAAAAGATCATAAAAGAAACAAAAATAATCTTGGCAGAGGGCTCATGCAAGGATGATCTCAGGCTGGATTAGACCAGTCAAAACAGCTACTGGAGTCGCCTCACCCTGTGTCTATTACTGAGTCAGCCATGATGCTTAGGACCCACAGCCCCAGCAGCTGGCCAGAGAGGGAGGTGGATCTCTGAGGCCATTCCACAGGGGGAATGGTCCTCTGTCCTGCAGGGCCCACCCTCCTTTGTAAGCATGCTGCCTGGGGCAAGGCTTTCATGGAGTCCACACCATGGGAGCTCTACTACTCATGGGGGATTGGCAGGAAGCCTCTGCTCATGCGCACACACCACCAACTAGCTGGAGGATCTCCGTGAACAAAGCCTGAGGCAGACAACAAGCCCACTAACTGATGCTGTAAGAGATACAATCAGCATCCAGAAACCTGCAACTGGGAGTAAGAGGCAGCATACCTTGGTCCCAGCCCCTCCCACTCTAATCTACAAGGAGTGACATTGCAAAGCAGAGGGTTTTCATAAAGCACTTCCAGGACTGTGGAATGAGCAGCCTCGTTTGTGGACATGGATACTCTGTGATCCAGACGTACTACCTCCTCCCTTACAGTCAGCTGAGACAAAAACCCTTGCAAGCAGAAAGCCATGCATCTGAACAGTATCCACCAGCCACTCATGTGCAGCACAGCTGCCTCCAAAGAGCCTTCCTGAGTGAGAGAGAAATCATGCAGAAGCCTGGTCTGCACTCAAGAGAGTTTTATGAGCGTTAGGGAGGCGTGGTGGGCAAGTCTGGCCGACCCCAGTGGCTGAATTGAATTTACATGGCCTAGATTGGTCAATCCAGGTACAGGAACCACCCAGGTGACCTCCCCTTCATGGCCAGAAATCTGGACCTCTGAGCATGCACAGGGTGCCTCTCCTAACTGGGCTCTTATCTTGGCCCTATGGGCATGCATAACGGATGCCCCAGTCCCTAGTATAGCTACCTAACATTTGCCCCCCTGAAGAGATATGGACCCAATTCTTTGGGGGTACTGGGCGACGACATCTCTAGCTGCTTCCTGCTGGCAAAAGGGGCGAGGTGGGGCTTTGGGTCCATACCCTTCCTACACTGCTGGGAGGGGTTGTCCATTGAGGGCAACTTTATCCAGGATGGATAAGGTTGAGGTGGTCCAGGAGATGGTAGTCGTGGACCTGGCACACTTGGTTCAGAAGCTTTAATCACCCGATAACTTCTGAGAAAAACAAACGGTCTAAAAGGTGAACAGTTTGACTACGACAAGGCTAAGCTTGTGAGGTGGCAGTGGCCTTGAAATTAGGTGAGTGTCACAGGAAACAAAAATAATCTTAGGATTACCAGACATGTGTGTTTGTTCATTGGAAGTACAGGAAGAGGGATAAAAGCATTCACACTTTCCCCTAGGAGGGCACAGGTTTGGGCACTACTAGGTGCAGTCGGATCACTGATTCATTTATGATGCTAAGGTCTTGGACCCGCTGATAAGACCCATCCTTCTTTTTAACCCTATAACGCTTCAATTTTAATTTTGGGAAAAAATTTTCTTTTTGTTGTGGACTTTCATAGTTATAAATATATATATATATGTATTAATATATACATTTTTTAATGTTATGAAAACATCATGCTTCGCGTTATAGAGTTAAATGGAAATAATGGGCTAGTGCAGGACGAGTCAAAAGTGACCAAAATAGAGTAACTGCCTAATTCATTTTGAATTTTCTTGGGTTCAATTGGAGTAAAGGCTTGTAAATTACCCGGGGTCCAAATTCCCATGGTGCCTCCTACAATGGGTAGAATGTTCAGGGATGTTTCAGGGCTGGGAGATTAATAACCCCTAAGTCCAGGATACCTTAGGGCAGGGGTCCTTAAACTGTTTACCCAGGGGGCCAGTTCACTATCCCTCAGGCCTTTTGAAGGAAAGACTATAGTTTAAAAAAACAAATATTACGAACAAATTCATGTGCACACAGCACATCTTGATTTGAAGTTCAAAAAAAAAATAAATGGGGCACATACACCCGGCAGAAAGGATCAACGTCCTCGGCTGTCTGCATGTGGCCCACAGGTTGTAGTTTGAGGACCCCTGCTCTCGGCATTAACCAAGAGGATGTGGTTTCAACCCAAAAGCTTGGAGACTCTACAATTTGTTTAAAAGTGATGGGGCAGAAGGAGTCCCTGATTGACCCACGCAAGACTAGTTTTCCCATCCCCTGTTACTAAGAGTTCATAGTTATGGTTAAAGGGAACCAGGATATCCCGATCTGATCCCGTTACTTCAAGTGTGGGCTGACATTGCCACTAAGAAGCCTGCAAATATAAAAGACTTACTCCCTCTCGCAAAGAAAGGGCCCTTGTTTCCAAGGTTTCAGGAAACATGGAAGGACCGGAAAAACAAACGGTCCAAGTTCCCAAAACCACATAGGTGGAGGCCATCCCTCCCCATCGCCCTCCCCCACCCCTCCCCTCCCTCACCCTTCCCCTCCCCCATCCCTCCCCCTCCCCTCCCCATCACTCTCCCCTAATCGTCTTTATCCCATTTTGCAGGAGAACTCTGGGAGTGGGAGAGCTGGCTTCAAACCCTTTCTTTCAACCCCCCGCCCTATAAGGTTTCTAGGGTCCAGAAATAGAAAACTTCTAACAGGCCCTTATTGAGTCACTCCCTCCCCCACCGGCCCCCCAAACTCACCCCCACCCCTAACAAGCAGCCCCCCACACACACTAGTACTGGTATGACTTCCATACTCATCAGCCCACCTGGAATGCTTGCCAACAACTTCTCCAGGTGCTGTTCACAACGGAGGAGGGTAGCCCTTCCAGACAGAGGCCCAGTAAGCAGTCAGTGAACCTGATGGTCAGCGAGCGGGCATTCCCCACTTGAGAGAAACTCTTTTGGCCACTACACCAACAATGTGGGATCTCAATTCCTAGCAAGGCCCGGAGGACTTTACCAGGTATCAACCATTGCTCTTACATGACCCTCTGCAGAAGAGCTAGGAAACCTATGAATTTATCTAAGGTCAGTGAGAATTTTCAGGTTCCTATAAGAGAATATCCGCCTGCCTTTCTAGAGTGGCTGAGGGAAGCCTACGGGCTTTATACCCCTAACGGCCCGGAGGCACTGAAAACAGGAGGGCATTACGTATTGCCTTTATTACTCAGTCAGTCTGCCTCAGACATGACAAAGAAGTGGGAAGGGTTTGAAGGGAAAAATCTTAGCGATTTGGTACAAGTGGCTCATTGAGTGTATAACAACAGAGATGACCCTAGCACGACAGAGACAAAGAAGCTAGCTAAAATAATCGTAATTGCCATGAGATACCCCAGAGACTCAGGAAAAGGAGAGCATGGCCCACTCACGGAGAGACTAACCTGTGGGCACCGCCAAGCCATGGGGAAGGACCAATGTGCCTACTGCAGGAAAGAAGGACACTGGAAAAATCAGTGCCTTGAAAACCCCAGGAGAGGTGCACGACCCTTCACTAGAGTGGATGGGCCTCATCTGCACGTAGAAAGACCCAAGCAAGAGACAATAATGCTTGAAGAAGCTCAATGAAGGGGTCAGGGCTCTGTTTCACTTCGCCGCCAAAAGCCCAGGCTAACTCTCCAAGTAGGAGGCCAGGCAGTAAATTTCTTGGTGGACACAGGGGCCACCTTGTCAGGTTCAGAAAGGAATATGGGCACATTTTCAAGAAGAAAGATGTGAATTACTGTGAGCCTATGATTCCTTCCACAGATAACTCACACCGGAAGGTTTGCATGGAGGGTAGGTGGGTTTCCCAAGACAACAAAATAACAAATATCTATCAGCCCTTTGGCCCAGTTAGCCACCTGGTTATGATATCACTGGCTTCTGGCTCAGCTGCTGAGCCAGTGAAGCAGTTATAGCAGGAGAAGACTAGGTGGCCAGTGGCCATCAACGGAAGGACCAAATCTCCACAGTGGGCTTCCTGTTTCAATATGGAGCCACGTATGTTACCTGCTGGACACCATCTCTATCCTGAGCTCATAATTGCCATCGCAGGTCTAGAATGCGGCGCGCAGGTACACACTATATGAAACAGTCTCTGATTAACCCCTCTCGATAACTTGCTGACATGGGAGTCTGGATAATCCTGTACATTTACTTTGCAGATTAGAAAACTCACTCAAAAACACACGGGAGTTGACCCAGAGACACACAACTGGTTAACAACAAAGTCATATTCACAACCAGCGTCTGGACCAAGAGCACGTTGCCCCACAGAACTGTGCCCATCGAGCAGTCAATATCTCCTGGACTCTCAAAAGATCTGAGCTGATACCCACCCCCCCACCCCCACATCCTTGCAGCCCCAAAAGATTGTATTTCACAGGATGGCACCGGATCTGCAGCTCGCGGAGAGGGACATATCTGATCAGAGAACACAGGGCAGAACAAGGGGGAGGAGGGGAGAATGGAGCACACCCTGGCCCAATACACCTTGAGGATGATGTTCCCAATCAGAGAAGCCAATCCACAGAGAAGACCACATGGGCAGCCCCACGATGAGAAACGTCCCTCAAAGACCCATAGCCTTAGAGGGGACAACACTGGACACACAGTGTGGGAACTGCGCCCGAACTGATCCTGCCACTTCGATGCATGACACTAAGAGAGTGCAGCGGAAGAGTAAGAAACCGGAGCATCAAAGTCCCCGGGGAATGCCAAAGGTGGACTTTGTGGTCAGGGTTCGGTGCCCCCACAGACTGGACTGGAAAACACTCCTAAAGTTCACCACACAGTCCTTGTACTTTTCTTTCTGGTTAGTGTTGTTTTCTTTTAGTGTCATTGGATTTGGGTTGGGTTTTGTTTTCATTTTTGTTTGTTTTTTTTTCTTTTTGCTGCTTGGTTTAGCTCAGTCTTGTTTTGTGCATGTTATTACCTTTACAGGTCTGTCTAATTAAGAGAGGCTGGATGAACAATCTGGAGGAGTAAACATGTGACCGGCCCTTTCCATTGGGCATGGGAGTGAGCACGGTGGGGGGAAAGGAAGTGGTGTAAAGAAACCCAGAGACAAGGGTACAACAAGTGATGGAAAACGGTAGTAAGGGGGATGTAGGAGGCCTGGTAGGGCGTGATCAAAGGTAATGTAACCAAGAGGAATTACTGAAACCCAAAGGAAGACTGAGCATGTCAGTGGGCACAAGAGGAAAATCAAAGAGTATAGAAGAGTGAGCTGGGAAGCAAGGGCCAGTTATAGACGTCTAAATAAAGGCATGTACATATGTACATATATTTACAAAGGGGCATGGGGAAATAGATCTATGTCCATATGTTTATAGATTTAGTATTAAGGTAGCAGATGGACATAGGGCCTCCGCTCAAGGACTCCCTTATTGCAATAACACTGTTCTATTAAATTGGCATTCTAAGATGCTCACCTTCCCTACACAATCACTGACCACAAAGCGGCTGCATAAGCAAATGTGGTGAAGAAAGCCGATGGTGTCCAGCTACCTAAAGATATAGCGTGTGGGGTCTTAAAGGCCTGAGGGTAAAGAAACAGCCATCTGGCTCTGAAGCAACAGAGCCCACATGGAGAAAGCATACCAGCCTGTGTGATCACAAAGTTTTAAAGGGATAAGGCAACAGGCATCATGAGAACAAAAAAATCTTATCATGGAGAATGAGAGGGGACTGCCGGGTATAGACCCAAAACCTATTTGCAGTGCACTGGACATCCCCTTACAGAAGGATCTCAGAGTGGAGATTAAAGAATACAGGGTATGAGACAGCAAAGATGAAACACAACTTTCCTCTAGTTCTTAATGCTTTCTCTTGCCCCACTATCATGATCCCAGTTCTACCATACTAATCTGGCCAAACTAGAGAAGGTATTCTAGTACCGATAGGAATTTCAAACACGGGGAATCCAGAGTGGATGGGCCCTTTACCAGTGTTATGAGTGGAGATACTGGGAGGGTGGAGGAAGGGCAGGATGGAAAGTGGGAACCGATTACAAGGATCTTCATTGACCTCAAAAGAAAGGTGGGTGAAAATATGACAAAAGAATTAGTACATTTCCAAGGATTGATGAGGGATGGGTGGCGGGCATTGAGGGGGGAAAAATGAGGAGCTGAGGCCAGGGGCTTGGGTGGAGAGTGGATATTTTGTGAATAAGGAGGGCAATTTATGTACAGATGGGCTTCAAACAGATGATGTATTTATGGATTGTGGTTAGTGTTGTAGGAGCCACTAATGAAAAGATCATAAAAGAAACAAAAATAATCTTGGCAGAGGGCTCATGCAAGGATGATCTCAGGCTGGATTAGACCAGTCAAAACAGCTACTGGAGTCGCCTCACCCTGTGTCTATTACTGAGTCAGCCATGATGCTTAGGACCCACAGCCCCAGCAGCTGGCCAGAGAGGGAGGTGGATCTCTGAGGCCATTCCACAGGGGGAATGGTCCTCTGTCCTGCAGGGCCCACCCTCCTTTGTAAGCATGCTGCCTGGGGCAAGGCTTTCATGGAGTCCACACCATGGGAGCTCTACTACTCATGGGGGATTGGCAGGAAGCCTCTGCTCATGCGCACACACCACCAACTAGCTGGAGGATCTCCGTGAACAAAGCCTGAGGCAGACAACAAGCCCACTAACTGATGCTGTAAGAGATACAATCAGCATCCAGAAACCTGCAACTGGGAGTAAGAGGCAGCATACCTTGGTCCCAGCCCCTCCCACTCTAATCTACAAGGAGTGACATTGCAAAGCAGAGGGTTTTCATAAAGCACTTCCAGGACTGTGGAATGAGCAGCCTCGTTTGTGGACATGGATACTCTGTGATCCAGACGTACTACCTCCTCCCTTACAGTCAGCTGAGACAAAAACCCTTGCAAGCAGAAAGCCATGCATCTGAACAGTATCCACCAGCCACTCATGTGCAGCACAGCTGCCTCCAAAGAGCCTTCCTGAGTGAGAGAGAAATCATGCAGAAGCCTGGTCTGCACTCAAGAGAGTTTTATGAGCGTTAGGGAGGCGTGGTGGGCAAGTCTGGCCGACCCCAGTGGCTGAATTGAATTTACATGGCCTAGATTGGTCAATCCAGGTACAGGAACCACCCAGGTGACCTCCCCTTCATGGCCAGAAATCTGGACCTCTGAGCATGCACAGGGTGCCTCTCCTAACTGGGCTCTTATCTTGGCCCTATGGGCATGCATAACGGATGCCCCAGTCCCTAGTATAGCTACCTAACATTTGCCCCCCTGAAGAGATATGGACCCAAATCTTTGGGGGTACTGGGCGACGACATCTCTAGCTGCTTCCTGCTGGCAAAAGGGGCGAGGTTGGGCTTTGGGTCCATACCCTTCCTACACTGCTGGGAGGGGTTGTCCATTGAGGGCAACTTTATCCAGGATGGATAAGGTTGAGGTGGTCCAGGAGATGGTAGTCGTGGACCTGGCACACTTGGTTCAGAAGCTTTAATCACCCGATAACTTCTGAGAAAAACAAACAGTCTAAAAGGTGAACAGTTTGACTACGACAAGGCTAAGCTTGTGAGGTGGCAGTGGCCTTGAAATTAGGTGAGTGTCACAGGAAACAAAAATAATCTTAGGATTACCAGACATGTGTGTTTGTTCATTGGAAGTACAGGAAGAGGGATAAAAGCATTCACACTTTCCCCTAGGAGGGCACAGGTTTGGGCACTACTAGGTGCAGTCGGATCACTGATTCATTTATGATGCTAAGGTCTTGGACCCGCTGATAAGACCCATCCTTCTTTTTAACCCTATAACGCTTCAATTTTAATTTTGGGAAAAAATTTTCTTTTTGTTGTGGACTTTCATAGTTATAAATATATATATATGTATTAATATATACATTTTTTAATGTTATGAAAACATCATGCTTCGCGTTATAGAGTTAAATGGAAATAATGGGCTAGTGCAGGACGAGTCAAAAGTGACCAAAATAGAGTAACTGCCTAATTCATTTTGAATTTTCTTGGGTTCAATTGGAGTAAAGGCTTGTAAATTACCCGGGGTCCAAATTCCCATGGTGCCTCCTACAACGGGTAGAATGTTCAGGGATGTTTCAGGGCTGGGAGATTAATAACCCCTAAGTCCAGGATACCTGAGGGCAGGGGTCCTTAAACTGTTTACCCAGGGGGCCAGTTCACTATCCCTCAGGCCTTTTGAAGGAAAGACTATAGTTTAAAAAAACAAATATTACGAACAAATTCATGTGCACACTGCACATCTTGATTTGAAGTTCAAAAAAAAAATAAATGGGGCACATACACCCGGCAGAAAGGATCAACGTCCTCGGCTGTCTGCATGTGGCCCACAGGTTGTAGTTTGAGGACCCCTGCTCTCGGCATTCACCAAGAGGATGTGGTTTCAACCCAAAAGCTTGGAGACTCTACAATTTGTTTAAAAGTGATGGGGCAGAAGGAGTCCCTGATTGACCCACGCAAGACTAGTTTTCCCATCCCCTGTTATTAAGAGTTCATAGTTATGGTTAAAGGGAACCAGGATATCCCGATCTGATCCCGTTACTTCAAGTGTGGGCTGACATTGCCACTAAGAAGCCTGCAAATATAAAAGACTTACTCCCTCCCGCAAAGAAAGGGCCCTTGTTTCCAAGGTTTCAGGAAACATGGAAGGACCGGAAAAACAAACGGTCCAAGTTCCCAAAACCACATAGGTGGAGGCCATCCCTCCCCATCGCCCTCCCCCACCCCTCCCCTCCCTTACCCCTCCCCTCCCCCATCCCTCCCCCTCCCCTCCCCTCCCCTCCCCATCACTCTCCCCTAATCGTCTTTATCCCATTTTGCAGGAGAACTCTGGGAGTGGGAGAGCTGGCTTCAAACCCTTTCTTTCAACCCCCCGCCCTATAAGGTTTCTAGGGTCCAGAAATAGAAAACTTCTAACAGGCCCTTATTGAGTCACTCCCTCCCCCACCGGCCCCCCAAACTCACCCCCACCCCTAACAAGCAGCCCCCCACACACACTAGTACTGGTATGACTTCCATACTCATCAGCCCACCTGGAATGCTTGCCAACAACTTCTCCAGGTGCTGTTCACAACGGAGGAGGGTAGCCCTTCCAGACAGAGGCCCAGTAAGCAGTCAGTGAACCTGATGGTCAGCGAGCGGGCACTCCCCACTTGAGAGAAACTCTTTTGGCCACTACACCAACAATGTGGGATCTCAATTCCTAGCAAGGCCCGGAGGACTTTACCAGGTATCAACCATTGCTCTTACATGACCCTCTGCAAAAGAGCTAGGAAACCTATGAATTTATCTAAGGTCAGTGAGAATTTTCAGGTTCCTATAAGAGAATATCCGCCTGCCTTTCTAGAGTGGCTGAGGGAAGCCTACGGGCTTTATACCCCTAACGGCCCGGAGGCACTGAAAACAGGAGGGCATTAAGTATTGCCTTTATTACTCAGTCAGTCTGCCTCAGACATGACAAAGAAGTGGGAAGGGTTTGAAGGGAAAAATCTTAGCGATTTGGTACAAGTGGCTCATTGAGTGTATAACAACAGAGATGACCCTAGCACGACAGAGACAAAGAAGCTAGCTAAAATAATCGTAATTGACATGAGATACCCCAGAGACTCAGGAAAAGGAGAGCATGGCCCACTCACGGAGAGACTAACCTGTGGGCACCGCCAAGCCATGGGGAAGGACCAATGTGCCTACTGCAGGAAAGAAGGACACTGGAAAAATCAGTGCCTTGAAAACCCCAGGAGAGGTGCACGACCCTCCACTAGAGTGGATGGGCCTCATCTGCACGTAGAAAGACCCAAGCAAGAGACAATAATGCTTGAAGAAGCTCAATGAAGGGGTCAGGGCTCTGTTTCACTTCGCCGCCAAAAGCCCAGGCTAACTCTCCAAGTAGGAGGCCAGGCAGTAAATTTCTTGGTGGACACAGGGGCCACCTTGTCAGGTTCAGAAAGGAATATGGGCACATTTTCAAGAAGAAAGATGTGAATTACTGTGAGCCTATGATTCCGTCCACAGATAACTCACACCAGAAGGTTTGCATGGAGGGTAGGTGGGTTTCCCAAGACAACAAAATAACAAATATCTATCAGCCCTTTGGCCCAGTTAGCCACCTGGTTATGATATCACTGGCTTCTGGCTCAGCTGCTGAGCCAGTGAAGCAGTTATAGCAGGAGAAGACTAGGTGGCCAGTGGCCATCAACGGAAGGACCAAATCTCCACAGTGGGCTTCCTGTTTCAATATGGAGCCATGTATGTTACCTGCTGGACACCATCTCTATCCTGAGCTCATAATTGCCATCGCAGGTCTAGAATGCGGCGCGCAGGTACACACTATATGAAACAGTCTCTGATTAACCCCTCTCGATAACTTGCTGACATGGGAGTCTGGATAATCCTGTACATTTACTTTGCAGATTAGAAAACTCACTCAAAAACACACGGGAGTTGACCCAGAGACACACAACTGGTTAACAACAAAGTCATATTCACAACCAGCGTCTGGACCAAGAGCACGGTGCCCCACAGAACTGTGCCCATCGAGCAGTCAATATCTCCTGGACTCTCAAAAGATCTGAGCTGATACCCACCCCCCCACCCCCACATCCTTGCAGCCCCAAAAGATTGTATTTCACAGGATGGCACCGGATCTGCAGCTCGCGGAGAGGGACATATCTGATCAGAGAACACAGGGCAGAACAAGGGGGAGGAGGGGAGAATGGAGCACACCCTGGCCCAATACACCTTGAGGATGATGTTCCCAATCAGAGAAGCCAATCCACAGAGAAGACCACATGGGCAGCCCCACGATGAGAAACGTCCCTCAAAGACCCATAGCCTTAGAGGGGACAACACTGGACACACAGTGTGGGAACTGCACCCGAACTGATCCTGCCACTTCGATGCATGACACTAAGAGAGTGCAGCGGAAGAGTAAGAAACCGGAGCATCAAAGTCCCCGGGGAATGCCAAAGGTGGACTTTGTGGTCAGGGTTCGGTGCCCCCACAGACTGGACTGGAAAACACTCCTAAAGTTCACCACACAGTCCTTGTACTTTTCTTTCTGGTTAGTGTTGTTTTCTTTTAGTGTCATTGGATTTGGGTTGGGTTTTGTTTTCATTTTTGTTTGTTTTTTTTTCTTTTTGCTGCTTGGTTTAGCTCAGTCTTGTTTTGTGCATGTTATTACCTTTACAGGTCTGTCTAATTAAGAGAGGCTGGATGAACAATCTGGAGGAGTAAACATGTGACCGGCCCTTTCCATTGGGCATGGGAGTGAGCACGGTGGGGGGAAAGGAAGTGGTGTAAAGAAACCCAGAGACAAGGGTACAACAAGTGATGGAAAACGGTAGTGAGGGGGATGTAGGAGGCCTGGTAGGGCGTGATCAAAGGTAATGTAACCAAGAGGAATTACTGAAACCCAAAGGAAGACTGAGCATGTCAGTGGGCACAAGAGGAAAATCAAAGAGTATAGAAGAGTGAGCTGGGAAGCTTGGGCCAGTTATAGACGTCTAAATAAAGGCATGTACATATGTACATATATTTACAAAGGGGCATGGGGAAATAGATCTATGTCCATATGTTTATAGATTTAGTATTAAGGTAGCAGATGGACATAGGGCCTCCGCTCAAGGACTCCCTCATTGCAATAACACTGTTCTATTAAATTGGCATTCTAAGATGCTCACCTTCCCTACACAATCACTGACCACAAAGCGGCTGCATAAGCAAATGTGGTGAAGAAAGCCGATGGTGTCCAGCTACCTAAAGATATAGCGTGTGGGGTCTTAAAGGCCTGAGGGTAAAGAAACAGCCATCTGGCTCTGAAGCAACAGAGCCCACATGGAGAAAGCATACCAGCCTGTGTGATCACAAAGTTTTAAAGGGATAAGGCAACAGGCATCATGAGAACAAAAAAATCTTATCATGGAGAATGAGAGGGGACTGCCGGGTATAGACCCAAAACCTATTTGCAGTGCACTGGACATCCCCTTACAGAAGGATCTCAGAGTGGAGATTAAAGAATACAGGGTATGAGACAGCAAAGATGAAACACAACTTTCCTCTAGTTCTTAATGCTTTCTCTTGCCCCACTATCATGATCCCAGTTCTACCATACTAATCTGGCCAAACTAGAGAAGGTATTCTAGTACCGATAGGAATTTCAAACACGGGGGATCCAGAGTGGATGGGCCCTTTACCAGTGTTATGAGTGGAGATACTGGGAGGGTGGAGGAAGGGCAGGATGGAAAGTGGGAACCGATTACAAGGATCTTCATTGACCTCAAAAGAAAGGTGGGTGAAAATATGACAAAAGAATTAGTACATTTCCAAGGATTGATGAGGGATGGGTGGCGGGCATTGAGGGGGGAAAAATGAGGAGCTGAGGCCAGGGGCTTGGGTGGAGAGTGGATATTTTGTGAATAAGGAGGGCAATTAATGTACAGATGGGCTTCAAACAGATGATGTATTTATGGATTGTGGTTAGTGTTGTAGGAGCCACTAATGAAAAGATCATAAAAGAAACAAAAATAATCTTGGCAGAGGGCTCATGCAAGGATGATCTCAGGCTGGATTAGACCAGTCAAAACAGCTACTGGAGTCGCCTCACCCTGTGTCTATTACTGAGTCAGCCATGATGCTTAGGACCCACAGCCCCAGCAGCTGGCCAGAGAGGGAGGTGGATCTCTGAGGCCATTCCACAGGGGGAATGGTCCTCTGTCCTGCAGGGCCCACCCTCCTTTGTAAGCATGCTGCCTGGGGCAAGGCTTTCATGGAGTCCACACCATGGGAGCTCTACTACTCATGGGGGATTGGCAGGAAGCCTCTGCTCATGCGCACACACCACCAACTAGCTGGAGGATCTCCGTGAACAAAGCCTGAGGCAGACAACAAGCCCACTAACTGATGCTGTAAGAGATACAATCAGCATCCAGAAACCTGCAACTGGGAGTAAGAGGCAGCATACCTTGGTCCCAGCCCCTCCCACTCTAATCTACAAGGAGTGACATTGCAAAGCAGAGGGTTTTCATAAAGCACTTCCAGGACTGTGGAATGAGCAGCCTCGTTTGTGGACATGGATACTCTGTGATCCAGACGTACTACCTCCTCCCTTACAGTCAGCTGAGACAAAAACCCTTGCAAGCAGAAAGCCATGCATCTGAACAGTATCCACCAGCCACTCATGTGCAGCACAGCTGCCTCCAAAGAGCCTTCCTGAGTGAGAGAGAAATCATGCAGAAGCCTGGTCTGCACTCAAGAGAGTTTTATGAGCGTTAGGGAGGCGTGGTGGGCAAGTCTGGCCGACCCCAGTGGCTGAATTGAATTTACATGGCCTAGATTGGTCAATCCAGGTACAGGAACCACCCAGGTGACCTCCCCTTCATGGCCAGAAATCTGGACCTCTGAGCATGCACAGGGTGCCTCTCCTAACTGGGCTCTTATCTTGGCCCTATGGGCATGCATAACGGATGCCCCAGTCCCTAGTATAGCTACCTAACATTTGCCCCCCTGAAGAGATATGGACCCAAATCTTTGGGGGTACTGGGCGACGACATCTCTAGCTGCTTCCTGCTGGCAAAAGGGGCGAGGTGGGGCTTTGGGTCCATACCCTTCCTACACTGCTGGGAGGGGTTGTCCATTGAGGGCAACTTTATCCAGGATGGATAAGGTTGAGGTGGTCCAGGAGATGGTAGTCGTGGACCTGGCACAATTGGTTCAGAAGCTTTAATCACCCGATAACTTCTGAGAAAAACAAACGGTCTAAAAGGTGAACAGTTTGACTACGACAAGGCTAAGCTTGTGAGGTGGCAGTGGCCTTGAAATTAGGTGAGTGTCACAGGAAACAAAAATAATCTTAGGATTACCAGACATGTGTGTTTGTTCATTGGAAGTACAGGAAGAGGGATAAAAGCATTCACACTTTCCCCTAGGAGGGCACAGGTTTGGGCACTACTAGGTGCAGTCGGATCACTGATTCATTTATGATGCTAAGGTCTTGGACCCGCTGATAAGACCCATCCTTCTTTTTAACCCTATAACGCTTCAATTTTAATTTTGGGAAAAAATTTTCTTTTTGTTGTGGACTTTCATAGTTATAAATATATATATATGTATTAATATATACATTTTTTAATGTTATGAAAACATCATGCTTCGCGTTATAGAGTTAAATGGAAATAATGGGCTAGTGCAGGACGAGTCAAAAGTGACCAAAATAGAGTAACTGCCTAAGTCATTTTGAATTTTCTTGGGTTCAATTGGAGTAAAGGCTTGTAAATTACCCGGGGTCCAAATTCCCATGGTGCCTCCTACAATGGGTAGAATGTTCAGGGATGTTTCAGGGCTGGGAGATTAATAACCCCTAAGTCCAGGATACCTTAGGGCAGGGGTCCTTAAACTGTTTACCCAGGGGGCCAGTTCACTATCCCTCAGGCCTTTTGAAGGAAAGACTATAGTTTAAAAAAACAAATATTACGAACAAATTCATGTGCACACTGCACATCTTGATTTGAAGTTCAAAAAAAAAAAATAAATGGGGCACATACACCCGGCAGAAAGGATCAACGTCCTCGGCTGTCTGCATGTGGCCCACAGGTTGTAGTTTGAGGACCCCTGCTCTCGGCATTCACCAAGAGGATGTGGTTTCAACCCAAAAGCTTGGAGACTCTACAATTTGTTTAAAAGTGATGGGGCAGAAGGAGTCCCTGATTGACCCACACAAGACTAGTTTTCCCATCCCCTGTTACTAAGAGTTCATAGTTATGGTTAAAGGGAAACAGGATATCCCGATCTGATCCCGTTACTTCAAGTGTGGGCTGACATTGCCACTAAGAAGCCTGCAAATATAAAAGACTTACTCCCTCCCGCAAAGAAAGGGCCCTTGTTTCCAAGGTGTCAGGAAACATGGAAGGACCGGAAAAACAAACGGTCCAAGTTCCCAAAACCACATAGGTGGAGGCCATCCCTCCCCATCACCCTCCCCCACCCCTCCCCTCCTCCATCCCTCCCCCACCCCTCCCCTCCCCTCCCCTGCCCTCCCCATCACTCTCCCCTAATCGGCTTTATCCCATTTTGCAGGAGAACTCTGGGAGTGGGAGAGCTGGCTTCAAACCCTTTCTTTCAACCCCCGCCCTATAAGGTTTCTAGGGTCCAGAAATAGAAAACTTCTAACAGGCCCTTATTGAGTCACTCCCTCCCCCACCGGCCCCCCAAACTCACCCCCACCCCTAACAAGCAGCCCCCCACACACACTAGTACTGGTATGACTTCCATACTCATCAGCCCACCTGGAATGCTTGCCAACAACTTCTCCAGGTGCTGTTCACAACGGAGGAGGGTAGCCCTTCCAGACAGAGGCCCAGTAAGCAGTCAGTGAACCTGATGGTCAGCGAGCGGGCACTCCCCACTTGAGAGAAACTCTTTTGGCCACTACACCAACAATGTGGGATCTCAATTCCTAGCAAGGCCCAGAGGACTTTACCAGGTATCAACCATTGCTCTTACATGACCCTCTGCAGAAGAGCTAGGAAACCTATGAATTTATCTAAGGTCAGTGAGAATTTTCAGGTTCCTATAAGAGAATATCCGCCTGCCTTTCTAGAGTGGCTGAGGGAAGCCTACGGGCTTTATACCCCTAACGGCCCGGAGGCACTGAAAACAGGAGGGCAATAAGTATTGCCTTTATTACTCAGTCAGTCTGCCTCAGACATGACAAAGAAGTGGGAAGGGTTTGAAGGGAAAAATCTTAGCGATTTGGTACAAGTGGCTCATTGAGTGTATAACAACAGAGATGACCCTAGCACGACAGAGACAAAGAAGCTAGCTAAAATAATCGTAATTGCCATGAGATACCCCAGAGACTCAGGAAAAGGAGAGCATGGCCCACTCACGGAGAGACTAACCTGTGGGCACCGCCAAGCCATGGGGAAGGACCAATGTGCCTACTGCAGGAAAGAAGGACACTGGAAAAATCAGTGCCTTGAAAACCCCAGGAGAGGTGCACGACCCTCCACTAGAGTGGATGGGCCTCATCTGCACGTAGAAAGACCCAAGCAAGAGACAATAATGCTTGAAGAAGCTCAATGAAGGGGTCAGGGCTCTGTTTCACTTCGCCGCCAAAAGCCCAGGCTAACTCTCCAAGTAGGAGGCCAGGCAGTAAATTTCTTGGTGGACACAGGGGCCACCTTGTCAGGTTCAGAAAGGAATATGGGCACATTTTCAAGAAGAAAGATGTGAATTACTGTGAGCCTATGATTCCGTCCACAGATAACTCACACCAGAAGGTTTGCATGGAGGGTAGGTGGGTTTCCCAAGACAACAAAATAACAAATATCTATCAGCCCTTTGGCCCAGTTAGCCACCTGGTTATGATATCACTGGCTTCTGGCTCAGCTGCTGAGCCAGTGAAGCAGTTATAGCAGGAGAAGACTAGGTGGCCGGTGGCCATCAACGGAAGGACCAAATCTCCACAGTGGGCTTCCTGTTTCAATATGGAGCCACGTATGTTACCTGCTGGACACCATCTCTATCCTGAGCTCATAATTGCCATCGCAGGTCTAGAATGCGGCGCGCAGGTACACACTATATGAAACAGTCTCTGATTAACCCCTCTCGATAACTTGCTGACATGGGAGTCTGGATAATCCTGTACATTTACTTTGCAGATTAGAAAACTCACTCAAAAACACACGGGAGTTGACCCAGAGACACACAACTGGTTAACAACAAAGTCATATTCACAACCAGCGTCTGGACCAAGAGCACGGTGCCCCACAGAACTGTGCCCATCGAGCAGTCAATATCTCCTGGACTCTCAAAAGATCTGAGCTGATACCCACCCCCCCACATCCTTGCAGCCCCAAAAGATTGTATTTCACAGGATGGCACCGGATCTGCAGCTCGCGGAGAGGGACATATCTGATCAGAGAACACAGGGCAGAACAAGGGGGAGGAGGGGAGAATGGAGCACACCCTGGCCCAATACACCTTGAGGATGATGTTCCCAATCAGAGAAGCCAATCCACAGAGAAGACCACATGGGCAGCCCCACGATGAGAAACGTCCCTCAAAGACCCATAGCCTTAGAGGGGACAACACTGGACACACAGTGTGGGAACTGCGCCCGAACTGATCCTGCCACTTCGATGCATGACACTAAGAGAGTGCAGCGGAAGAGTAAGAAAACGGAACATCAAAGTCCCCGGGGAATGCCAAAGGTGGACTTTGTGGTCAGGGTTCGGTGCCCCCACAGACTGGACTGGAAAACACTCCTAAAGTTCACCACACAGTCCTTGTACTTTTCTTTCTGGTTAGTGTTGTTTTCTTTTAGTGTCATTGGATTTGGGTTGGGTTTTGTTTTCATTTTTGTTTGTTTTTTTTTTCTTTTTGCTGCTTGGTTTAGCTCAGTCTTGTTTTGTGCATGTTATTAACTTTACAGGTCTGTCTAATTAAGAGAGGCTGGATGAACAATCTGGAGGAGTAAACATGTGACCGGCCCTTTCCATTGGGCATGGGAGTGAGCACGGTGGGGGGAAAGGAAGTGGTGTAAAGAAACCCAGAGACAAGGGTACAACAAGTGATGGAAAACGGTAGTGAGGGGGATGTAGGAGGCCTGGTAGGGCGTGATCAAAGGTAATGTAACCAAGAGGAATTACTGAAACCCAAAGGAAGACTGAGCATGTCAGTGGGCACAAGAGGAAAATCAAAGAGTATAGAAGAGTGAGCTGGGAAGCAAGGGCCAGTTATAGACGTCTAAATAAAGGCATGTACATATGTACATATATTTACAAAGGGGCATGGGGAAATAGATCTATGTCCATATGTTTATAGATTTAGTATTAAGGTAGCAGATGGACATAGGGCCTCCGCTCAAGGACTCCCTCATTGCAATAACACTGTTCTATTAAATTGGCATTCTAAGATGCTCACCTTCCCTACACAATCACTGACCACAAAGCGGCTGCATAAGCAAATGTGGTGAAGAAAGCCGATGGTGTCCAGCTACCTAAAGATATAGCGTGTGGGGTCTTAAAGGCCTGAGGGTAAAGAAACAGCCATCTGGCTCTGAAGCAACAGAGCCCACATGGAGAAAGCATACCAGCCTGTGTGATCACAAAGTTTTAAAGGGATAAGGCAACAGGCATCATGAGAACAAAAAAATCTTATCATGGAGAATGAGAGGGGACTGCCGGGTATAGACCCAAAACCTATTTGCAGTGCACTGGACATCCCCTTACAGAAGGATCTCAGAGTGGAGATTAAAGAATACAGGGTATGAGACAGCAAAGATGAAACACAACTTTCCTCTAGTTCTTAATGCTTTCTCTTGCCCCACTATCATGATCCCAGTTCTACCATACTAATCTGGCCAAACTAGAGAAGGTATTCTAGTACCGATAGGAATTTCAAACACGGGGGATCCAGAGTGGATGGGCCCTTTACCAGTGTTATGAGTGGAGATACTGGGAGGGTGGAGGAAGGGCAGGATGGAAAGTGGGAACCGATTACAAGGATCTTCATTGACCTCAAAAGAAAGGTGGGTGAAAATATGACAAAAGAATTAGTACATTTCCAAGGATTGATGAGGGATGGGTGGCGGGCATTGAGGGGGGAAAAATGAGGAGCTGAGGCCAGGGGCTTGGGTGGAGAGTGGATATTTTGTGAATAAGGAGGGCAATTAATGTACAGATTGGCTTCAAACAGATGATGTATTTATGGATTGTGGTTAGTGTTGTAGGAGCCACTAATGAAAAGATCATAAAAGAAACAAAAATAATCTTGGCAGAGGGCTCATGCAAGGATGATCTCAGGCTGGATTAGACCAGTCAAAACAGCTACTGGAGTCGCCTCACCCTGTGTCTATTACTGAGTCAGCCATGATGCTTAGGACCCACAGCCCCAGCAGCTGGCCAGAGAGGGAGGTGGATCTCTGAGGCCATTCCACAGGGGGAATGGTCCTCTGTCCTGCAGGGCCCACCCTCCTTTGTAAGCATGCTGCCTGGGGCAAGGCTTTCATGGAGTCCACACCATGGGAGCTCTACTACTCATGGGGGATTGGCAGGAAGCCTCTGCTCATGCGCACACACCACCAACTAGCTGGAGGATCTCCGTGAACAAAGCCTGAGGCAGACAACAAGCCCACTAACTGATGCTGTAAGAGATACAATCAGCATCCAGAAACCTGCAACTGGGAGTAAGAGGCAGCATACCTTGGTCCCAGCCCCTCCCACTCTAATCTACAAGGAGTGACATTGCAAAGCAGAGGGTTTTCATAAAGCACTTCCAGGACTGTGGAATGAGCAGCCTCGTTTGTGGACATGGATACTCTGTGATCCAGACGTACTACCTCCTCCCTTACAGTCAGCTGAGACAAAAACCCTTGCAAGCAGAAAGCCATGCATCTGAACAGTATCCACCAGCCACTCATGTGCAGCACAGCTGCCTCCAAAGAGCCTTCCTGAGTGAGAGAGAAATCATGCAGAAGCCTGGTCTGCACTCAAGAGAGTTTTATGAGCGTTAGGGAGGCGTGGTGGGCAAGTCTGGCCGACCCCAGTGGCTGAATTGAATTTACATGGCCTAGATTGGTCAATCCAGGTAAGGAACCACCCAGGTGACCTCCCCTTCATGGCCAGAAATCTGGACCTCTGAGCATGCACAGGGTGCCTCTCCTAACTGGGCTCTTATCTTGGCCCTATGGGCATGCATAACGGATGCCCCAGTCCCTAGTATAGCTACCTAACATTTGCCCCCCTGAAGAGATATGGACCCAAATCTTTGGGGGTACTGGGCGACGACATCTCTAGCTGCTTCCTGCTGGCAAAAGGGGCGAGGTGGGGCTTTGGGTCCATACCCTTCCTACACTGCTGGGAGGGGTTGTCCATTGAGGGCAACTTTATCCAGGATGGATAAGGTTGAGGTGGTCCAGGAGATGGTAGTCGTGGACCTGGCACACTTGGTTCAGAAGCTTTAATCACCCGATAACTTCTGAGAAAAACAAACGGTCTAAAAGGTGAACAGTTTGACTACGACAAGGCTAAGCTTGTGAGGTGGCAGTGGCCTTGAAATTAGGTGAGTGTCACAGGAAACAAAAATAATCTTAGGATTACCAGACATGTGTGTTTGTTCATTGGAAGTACAGGAAGAGGGATAAAAGCATTCACACTTTCCCCTAGGAGGGCACAGGTTTGGGCACTACTAGGTGCAGTCGGATCACTGATTCATTTATGATGCTAAGGTCTTGGACCCGCTGATAAGACCCATCCTTCTTTTTAACCCTATAACGCTTCAATTTTAATTTTGGGAAAAAATTTTCTTTTTGTTGTGGACTTTCATAGTTATAAATATATATATATGTATTAATATATACATTTTTTAATGTTATGAAAACATCATGCTTCGCGTTATAGAGTTAAATGGAAATAATGGGCTAGTGCAGGACGAGTCAAAAGTGACCAAAATAGAGTAACTGCCTAAGTCATTTTGAATTTTCTTGGGTTCAATTGGAGTAAAGGCTTGTAAATTACCCGGGGTCCAAATTCCCATGGTGCCTCCTACAATGGGTAGAATGTTCAGGGATGTTTCAGGGCTGGGAGATTAATAACCCCTAAGTCCAGGATACCTTAGGGCAGGGGTCCTTAAACTGTTTACCCAGGGGGCCAGTTCACTATCCCTCAGGCCTTTTGAAGGAAAGACTATAGTTTAAAAAAACAAATATTACGAACAAATTCATGTGCACACTGCACATCTTGATTTGAAGTTCAAAAAAAAAAAATAAATGGGGCACATACACCCGGCAGAAAGGATCAACGTCCTCGGCTGTCTGCATGTGGCCCACAGGTTGTAGTTTGAGGACCCCTGCCCTCGGCATTCACCAAGAGGATGTGGTTTCAACCCAAAAGCTTGGAGACTCTACAATTTGTTTAAAAGTGATGGGGCAGAAGGAGTCCCTGATTGACCCACGCAAGACTAGTTTTCCCATCCCCTGTTACTAAGAGTTCATAGTTATGGTTAAAGGGAAACAGGATATCCCGATCTGATCCCGTTACTTCAAGTGTGGGCTGACATTGCCACTAAGAAGCCTGCAAATATAAAAGACTTACTCCCTCCCGCAAAGAAAGGGCCCTTGTTTCCAAGGTGTCAGGAAACATGGAAGGACCGGAAAAACAAACGGTCCAAGTTCCCTAAACCACATAGGTGGAGGCCATCCCTCCCCATCACCCTCCCCCACCCCTCCCCTCCTCCATCCCTCCCCCACCCCTCCCCTCCCCTCCCCTCCCCTCCCCATCACTCTCCCCTAATCGGCTTTATCCCATTTTGCAGGAGAACTCTGGGAGTGGGAGAGCTGGCTTCAAACCCTTTCTTTCAACCCCCGCCCTATAAGGTTTCTAGGGTCCAGAAATAGAAAACTTCTAACAGGCCCTTATTGAGTCACTCCCTCCCCCACCGGCCCCCCAAACTCACCCCCACCCCTAACAAGCAGCCCCCCACACACACTAGTACTGGTATGACTTCCATACTCATCAGCCCACCTGGAATGCTTGCCAACAACTTCTCCAGGTGCTGTTCACAACGGAGGAGGGTAGCCCTTCCAGACAGAGGCCCAGTAAGCAGTCAGTGAACCTGATGGTCAGCGAGCGGGCACTCCCCACTTGAGAGAAACTCTTTTGGCCACTACACCAACAATGTGGGATCTCAATTCCTAGCAAGGCCCAGAGGACTTTACCAGGTATCAACCATTGCTCTTACATGACCCTCTGCAGAAGAGCTAGGAAACCTATGAATTTATCTAAGGTCAGTGAGAATTTTCAGGTTCCTATAAGAGAATATCCGCCTGCCTTTCTAGAGTGGCTGAGGGAAGCCTACGGGCTTTATACCCCTAACGGCCCGGAGGCACTGAAAACAGGAGGGCAATAAGTATTGCCTTTATTACTCAGTCAGTCTGCCTCAGACATGACAAAGAAGTGGGAAGGGTTTGAAGGGAAAAATCTTAGCGATTTGGTACAAGTGGCTCATTGAGTGTATAACAACAGAGATGACCCTAGCACGACAGAGACAAAGAAGCTAGCTAAAATAATCGTAATTGCCATGAGATACCCCAGAGACTCAGGAAAAGGAGAGCATGGCCCACTCACGGAGAGACTAACCTGTGGGCACCGCCAAGCCATGGGGAAGGACCAATGTGCCTACTGCAGGAAAGAAGGACACTGGAAAAATCAGTGCCTTGAAAACCCCAGGAGAGGTGCACGACCCTCCACTAGAGTGGATGGGCCTCATCTGCACGTAGAAAGACCCAAGCAAGAGACAATAATGCTTGAAGAAGCTCAATGAAGGGGTCAGGGCTCTGTTTCACTTCGCCGCCAAAAGCCCAGGCTAACTCTCCAAGTAGGAGGCCAGGCAGTAAATTTCTTGGTGGACACAGGGGCCACCTTGTCAGGTTCAGAAAGGAATATGGGCACATTTTCAAGAAGAAAGATGTGAATTACTGTGAGCCTATGATTCCGTCCACAGATAACTCACACCAGAAGGTTTGCATGGAGGGTAGGTGGGTTTCCCAAGACAACAAAATAACAAATATCTATCAGCCCTTTGGCCCAGTTAGCCACCTGGTTATGATATCACTGGCTTCTGGCCCAGCTGCTGAGCCAGTGAAGCAGTTATAGCAGGAGAAGACTAGGTGGCCGGTGGCCATCAACGGAAGGACCAAATCTCCACAGTGGGCTTCCTGTTTCAATATGGAGCCACGTATGTTACCTGCTGGACACCATCTCTATCCTGAGCTCATAATTGCCATCGCAGGTCTAGAATGCGGCGCGCAGGTACACACTATATGAAACAGTCTCTGATTAACCCCTCTCGATAACTTGCTGACATGGGAGTCTGGATAATCCTGTACATTTACTTTGCAGATTAAAAAACTCACTCAAAAACACACGGGAGTTGACCCAGAGACACACAACTGGTTAACAACAAAGTCATATTCACAACCAGCGTCTGGACCAAGAGCACGGTGCCCCACAGAACTGTGCCCATTGAGCAGTCAATATCTCCTGGACTCTCAAAAGATCTGAGCTGATACCCACCCCCCCACATCCTTGCAGCCCCAAAAGATTGTATTTCACAGGATGGCACCGGATCTGCAGCTCGCGGAGAGGGACATATTTGATCAGAGAACACAGGGCAGAACAAGGGGGAGGAGGGGAGAATGGAGCACATCCTGGCCCAATACACCTTGAGGATGATGTTCCCAATCAGAGAAGCCAATCCACAGAGAAGACCACATGGGCAGCCCCACGATGAGAAACGTCCCTCAAAGACCCATAGCCTTAGAGGGGACAACACTGGACACACAGTGTGGGAACTGCGCCCGAACTGATCCTGCCACTTCGATGCATGACACTAAGAGAGTGCAGCGGAAGAGTAAGAAAACGGAGCATCAAAGTCCCCGGGGAATGCCAAAGGTGGACTTTGTGGTCAGGGTTCGGTGCCCCCACAGACTGGACTGGAAAACACTCCTAAAGTTCACCACACAGTCCTTGTACTTTTCTTTCTGGTTAGTGTTGTTTTCTTTTAGTGTCATTGGATTTGGGTTGGGTTTTGTTTTCATTTTTGTTTGTTTTTTTTCTTTTTGCTGCTTGGTTTAGCTCAGTCTTGTTTTGTGCATGTTATTACCTTTACAGGTCTGTCTAATTAAGAGAGGCTGGATGAACAATCTGGAGGAGTAAACATGTGACCGGCCCTTTCCATTGGGCATGGGAGTGAGCACGGTGGGGGGAAAGGAAGTGGTGTAAAGAAACCCAGAGACAAGGGTACAACAAGTGATGGAAAACGGTAGTGAGGGGGATGTAGGAGGCCTGGTAGGGCGTGATCAAAGGTAATGTAAGCAAGAGGAATTACTGAAACCCAAAGGAAGACTGAGCATGTCAGTGGGCACAAGAGGAAAATCAAAGAGTATAGAAGAGTGAGCTGGGAAGCAAGGGCCAGTTATAGACGTCTAAATAAAGGCATGTACATATGTACATATATTTACAAAGGGGCATGGGGAAATAGATCTATGTCCATATGTTTATAGATTTAGTATTAAGGTAGCAGATGGACATAGGGCCTCCGCTCAAGGACTCCCTCATTGCAATAACACTGTTCTATTAAATTGGCATTCTAAGATGCTCACCTTCCCTACACAATCACTGACCACAAAGCGGCTGCATAAGCAAATGTGGTGAAGAAAGCCGATGGTGTCCAGCTACCTAAAGATATAGCGTGTGGGGTCTTAAAGGCCTGAGGGTAAAGAAACAGCCATCTGGCTCTGAAGCAACAGAGCCCACATGGAGAAAGCATACCAGCCTGTGTGATCACAAAGTTTTAAAGGGATAAGGCAACAGGCATCATGAGAACAAAAAAATCTTATCATGGAGAATGAGAGGGGACTGCCGGGTATAGACCCAAAACCTATTTGCAGTGCACTGGACATCCCCTTAAAGAAGGATCTCAGAGTGGAGATTAAAGAATACAGGGTATGAGACAGCAAAGATGAAACACAACTTTCCTCTAGTTCTTAATGCTTTCTCTTGCCCCACTATCATGATCCCAGTTCTACCATACTAATCTGGCCAAACTAGAGAAGGTATTCTAGTACCGATAGGAATTTCAAACACGGGGGATCCAGAGTGGATGGGCCCTTTACCAGTGTTATGAGTGGAGATACTGGGAGGGTGGAGGAAGGGCAGGATGGAAAGTGGGAACCGATTACAAGGATCTTCATTGACCTCAAAAGAAAGGTGGGTGAAAATATGACAAAAGAATTAGTACATTTCCAAGGATTGATGAGGGATGGGTGGCGGGCATTGAGGGGGGAAAAATGAGGAGCTGAGGCCAGGGGCTTGGGTGGAGAGTGGATATTTTGTGAATAAGGAGGGCAATTAATGTACAGATGGGCTTCAAACAGATGATGTATTTATGGATTGTGGTTAGTGTTGTAGGAGCCACTAATGAAAAGATCATAAAAGAAACAAAAATAATCTTGGCAGAGGGCTCATGCAAGGATGATCTCAGGCTGGATTAGACCAGTCAAAACAGCTACTGGAGTCGCCTCACCCTGTGTCTATTACTGAGTCAGCCATGATGCTTAGGACCCACAGCCCCAGCAGCTGGCCAGAGAGGGAGGTGGATCTCTGAGGCCATTCCACAGGGGGAATGGTCCTCTGTCCTGCAGGGCCCACCCTCCTTTGTAAGCATGCTGCCTGGGGCAAGGCTTTCATGGAGTCCACACCATGGGAGCTCTACTACTCATGGGGGATTGGCAGGAAGCCTCTGCTCATGCGCACACACCACCAACTAGCTGGAGGATCTCCGTGAACAAAGCCTGAGGCAGACAACAAGCCCACTAACTGATGCTGTAAGAGATACAATCAGCATCCAGAAACCTGCAACTGGGAGTAAGAGGCAGCATACCTTGGTCCCAGCCCCTCCCACTCTAATCTACAAGGAGTGACATTGCAAAGCAGAGGGTTTTCATAAAGCACTTCCAGGACTGTGGAATGAGCAGCCTCGTTTGTGGACATGGATACTCTGTGATCCAGACGTACTACCTCCTCCCTTACAGTCAGCTGAGACAAAAACCCTTGCAAGCAGAAAGCCATGCATCTGAACAGTATCCACCAGCCACTCATGTGCAGCACAGCTGCCTCCAAAGAGCCTTCCTGAGTGAGAGAGAAATCATGCAGAAGCCTGGTCTGCACTCAAGAGAGTTTTATGAGCGTTAGGGAGGCGTGGTGGGCAAGTCTGGCCGACCCCAGTGGCTGAATTGAATTTACATGGCCTAGATTGGTCAATCCAGGTACAGGAACCACCCAGGTGACCTCCCCTTCATGGCCAGAAATCTGGACCTCTGAGCATGCACAGGGTGCCTCTCCTAACTGGGCTCTTATCTTGGCCCTATGGGCATGCATAACGGATGCCCCAGTCCCTAGTATAGCTACCTAACATTTGCCCCCCTGAAGAGATATGGACCCAAATCTTTGGGGGTACTGGGCGACGACATCTCTAGCTGCTTCCTGCTGGCAAAAGGGGCGAGGTGGGGCTTTGGGTCCATACCCTTCCTACACTGCTGGGAGGGGTTGTCCATTGAGGGCAACTTTATCCAGGATGGATAAGGTTGAGGTGGTCCAGGAGATGGTAGTCGTGGACCTGGCACACTTGGTTCAGAAGCTTTAATCACCCGATAACTTCTGAGAAAAACAAACGGTCTAAAAGGTGAACAGTTTGACTACGACAAGGCTAAGCTTGTGAGGTGGCAGTGGCCTTGAAATTAGGTGAGTGTCACAGGAAACAAAAATAATCTTAGGATTACCAGACATGTGTGTTTGTTCATTGGAAGTACAGGAAGAGGGATAAAAGCATTCACACTTTCCCCTAGGAGGGCACAGGTTTGGGCACTACTAGGTGCAGTCGGATCACTGATTCATTTATGATGCTAAGGTCTTGGACCCGCTGATAAGACCCATCCTTCTTTTTAACCCTATAACGCTTCAATTTTAATTTTGGGAAAAAATTTTCTTTTTGTTGTGGACTTTCATAGTTATAAATATATATATATATATATGTATTAATATATACATTTTTTAATGTTATGAAAACATCATGCTTCGCGTTATAGAGTTAAATGGAAATAATGGGCTAGTGCAGGACGAGTCAAATGTGACCAAAATAGAGTAACTGCCTAAGCCATTTTGAATTTTCTTGGGTTCAATTGGAGTAAAGGCTTGTAAATTACCCGGGGTCCAAATTCCCATGGTGCCTCCTACAACGGGTAGAATGTTCAGGGATGTTTCAGGGCTGGGAGATTAATAACCCCTAAGTCCAGGATACCTGAGGGCAGGGGTCCTTAAACTGTTTACCCAGGGGGCCAGTTCACTATCCCTCAGGCCTTTTGAAGGAAAGACTATAGTTTAAAAAAACAAATATTACGAACAAATTCATGTGCACACTGCACATCTTGATTTGAAGTTCAAAAAAAAAATAAATGGGGCACATACACCCGGCAGAAAGGATCAACGTCCTCGGCTGTCTGCATGTGGCCCACAGGTTGTAGTTTGAGGACCCCTGCTCTCGGCATTCACCAAGAGGATGTGGTTTCAACCCAAAAGCTTGGAGACTCTACAATTTGTTTAAAAGTGATGGGGCAGAAGGAGTCCCTGATTGACCCACGCAAGACTAGTTTTCCCACCCCCTATTACTAAGAGTTCATAGTTATGGTTAAAGGGAACCAGGATATCCCGATCTGATCCCGTTACTTCAAGTGTGGGCTGACATTGCCACTAAGAAGCCTGCAAATATAAAAGACTTACTCCCTCCCGCAAAGAAAGGGCCCTTGTTTCCAAGGTTTCAGGAAACATGGAAGGACCGGAAAAACAAACGGTCCAAGTTCCCAAAACCACATAGGTGGAGGTCATCCCTCCCCATCACCCTCCCCCACCCCTCCTCTCCCTCACCCCTCCCCTCCCCCATCACTCCCCCACCCCTCCCCTCCCCTCCCCTCCCCATCACTCTCCCCTAATCGTCTTTATCCCATTTTGCAGGAGAACTCTGGGAGTGGGAGAGCTGGCTTCAAACCCTTTCTTTCAACCCCCGCCCTATAAGGTTTCTAGGGTCCAGAAATAGAAAACTTCTAACAGGCCCTTATTGAGTCACTCCCTCCCCCACCGGCCCCCCAAACTCACCCCCACCCCTAACAAGCAGCCCCCCACACACACTAGTACTGGTATGACTTCCATACTCATCAGCCCACCTGGAATGCTTGCCAACAACTTCTCCAGGTGCTGTTCACAACGGAGGAGGGTAGCCCTTCCAGACAGAGGCCCAGTAAGCAATCAGTGAACCTGATGGTCAGCGAGTGGGCACTCCCCACTTGAGAGAAACTCTTTTGGCCACTACACCAACAATGTGGGATCTCAATTCCTAGCAAGGCCCAGAGGACTTTACCAGGTATCAACCATTGCTCTTACATGACCCTCTGCAGAAGAGCTAGGAAACCTATGAATTTATCTAAGGTCAGTGAGAATTTTCAGGTTCCTATAAGAGAATATCCGCCTGCCTTTCTAGAGTGGCTGAGGGAAGCCTACGGGCTTTATACCCCTAACGGCCCGGAGGCACTGAAAACAGGAGGGCAATAAGTATTGCCTTTATTACTCAGTCAGTCTGCCTCAGACATGACAAAGAAGTGGGAAGGGTTTGAAGGGAAAAATCTTAGCGATTTGGTACAAGTGGCTCATTGAGTGTATAACAACAGAGATGACCCTAGCACGACAGAGACAAAGAAGCTAGCTAAAATAATCGTAATTGCCATGAGATACCCCAGAGACTCAGGAAAAGGAGAGCATGGCCCACTCACGGAGAGACTAACCTGTGGGCACCGCCAAGCCATGGGGAAGGACCAATGTGCCTACTGCAGGAAAGAAGGACACTGGAAAAATCAGTGCCTTGAAAACCCCAGGAGAGGTGCACGACCCTCCACTAGAGTGGATGGGCCTCATCTGCACGTAGAAAGACCCAAGCAAGAGACAATAATGCTTGAAGAAGCTCAATGAAGGGGTCAGGGCTCTGTTTCACTTCGCCGCCAAAAGCCCAGGCTAACTCTCCAAGTAGGAGGCCAGGCAGTAAATTTCTTGGTGGACACAGGGGCCACCTTGTCAGGTTCAGAAAGGAATATGGGCACATTTTCAAGAAGAAAGATGTGAATTACTGTGAGCCTATGATTCCTTCCACAGATAACTCACACCAGAAGGTTTGCATGGAGGGTAGGTGGGTTTCCCAAGACAACAAAATAACAAATATCTATCAGCCCTTTGGCCCAGTTAGCCACCTGGTTATGATATCACTGGCTTCTGGCTCAGCTGCTGAGCCAGTGAAGCAGTTATAGCAGGAGAAGACTAGGTGGCCGGTGGCCATCAACGGAAGGACCAAATCTCCACAGTGGGCTTCCTGTTTCAATGTGGAGCCACGTATGTTACCTGCTGGACACCATCTCTATCCTGAGCTCATAATTGCCATCGCAGGTCTAGAATGCGGCGCGCAGGTACACACTATATGAAACAGTCTCTGATTAACCCCTCTCGATAACTTGCTGACATGGGAGTCTGGATAATCCTGTACATTTACTTTGCAGATTAGAAAACTCACTCAAAAACACACGGGAGTTGACCCAGAGACACACAACTGGTTAACAACAAAGTCATATTCACAACCAGCGTCTGGACCAAGAGCACGGTGCCCCACAGAACTGTGCCCATCGAGCAGTCAATATCTCCTGGACTCTCAAAAGATCTGAGCTGATACCCACCCCCCCACCCCCACATCCTTGCAGCCCCAAAAGATTGTATTTCACAGGATGGCACCGGATCTGCAGCTCGCGGAGAGGGACATATCTGATCAGAGAACACAGGGCAGAACAAGGGGGAGGAGGGGAGAATGGAGCACACCCTGGCCCAATACACCTTGAGGATGATGTTCCCAATCAGAGAAGCCAATCCACAGAGAAGACCACATGGGCAGCCCCACGATGAGAAACGTCCCTCAAAGACCCATAGCCTTAGAGGGGACAACACTGGACACACAGTGTGGGAACTGCGCCCGAACTGATCCTGCCACTTCGATGCATGACACTAAGAGAGTGCAGCGGAAGAGTAAGAAAACGGAACATCAAAGTCCCCGGGGAATGCCAAAGGTGGACTTTGTGGTCAGGGTTCGGTGCCCCCACAGACTGGACTGGAAAACACTCCTAAAGTTCACCACACAGTCCTTGTACTTTTCTTTCTGGTTAGTGTTGTTTTCTTTTAGTGTCATTGGATTTGGGTTGGGTTTTGTTTTCATTTTTGTTTGTTTTTTTTTTCTTTTTGCTGCTTGGTTTAGCTCAGTCTTGTTTTGTGCATGTTATTACCTTTACAGGTCTGTCTAATTAAGAGAGGCTGGATGAACAATCTGGAGGAGTAAACATGTGACCGGCCCTTTCCATTGGGCATGGGAGTGAGCACGGTGGGGGGAAAGGAAGTGGTGTAAAGAAACCCAGAGACAAGGGTACAACAAGTGATGGAAAACGGTAGTGAGGGGGATGTAGGAGGCCTGGTAGGGCGTGATCAAAGGTAATGTAACCAAGAGGAATTACTGAAACCCAAAGGAAGACTGAGCATGTCAGTGGGCACAAGAGGAAAATCAAAGAGTATAGAAGAGTGAGCTGGGAAGCAAGGCCAGTTATAGACGTCTAAATAAAGGCATGTACATATGTACATATATTTACAAAGGGGCATGGGGAAATAGATCTATGTCCATATGTTTATAGATTTAGTATTAAGGTAGCAGATGGACATAGGGCCTCCGCTCAAGGACTCCCTCATTGCAATAACACTGTTCTATTAAATTGGCATTCTAAGATGCTCACCTTCCCTACACAATCACTGACCACAAAGCGGCTGCATAAGCAAATGTGGTGAAGAAAGCCGATGGTGTCCAGCTACCTAAAGATATAGCGTGTGGGGTCTTAAAGGCCTGAGGGTAAAGAAACAGCCATCTGGCTCTGAAGCAACAGAGCCCACATGGAGAAAGCATACCAGCCTGTGTGATCACAAAGTTTTAAAGGGATAAGGCAACAGGCATCATGAGAACAAAAAAATCTTATCATGGAGAATGAGAGGGGACTGCCGGGTATAGACCCAAAACCTATTTGCAGTGCACTGGACATCCCCTTACAGAAGGATCTCAGAGTGGAGATTAAAGAATACAGGGTATGAGACAGCAAAGATGAAACACAACTTTCCTCTAGTTCTTAATGCTTTCTCTTGCCCCACTATCATGATCCCAGTTCTACCATACTAATCTGGCCAAACTAGAGAAGGTATTCTAGTACCGATAGGAATTTCAAACACGGGGGATCCAGAGTGGATGGGCCCTTTACCAGTGTTATGAGTGGAGATACTGGGAGGGTGGAGGAAGGGCAGGATGGAAAGTGGGAACCGATTACAAGGATCTTCATTGACCTCAAAAGAAAGGTGGGTGAAAATATGACAAAAGAATTGATGAGGGATGGGTGGCGGGCATTGAGGGGGGAAAAATGAGGAGCTGAGGCCAGGGGCTTGGGTGGAGAGTGGATATTTTGTGAATAAGGAGGGCAATTAATGTACAGATGGGCTTCAAACAGATGATGTATTTATGGATTGTGGTTAGTGTTGTAGGAGCCACTAATGAAAAGATCATAAAAGAAGCAAAAATAATCTTGGCAGAGGGCTCATGCAAGGATGATCTCAGGCTGGATTAGACCAGTCAAAACAGCTACTGGAGTCGCCTCACCCTGTGTCTATTACTGAGTCAGCCATGATGCTTAGGACCCACAGCCCCAGCAGCTGGCCAGAGAGGGAGGTGGATCTCTGAGGCCATTCCACAGGGGGAATGGTCCTCTGTCCTGCAGGGCCCACCCTCCTTTGTAAGCATGCTGCCTGGGGCAAGGCTTTCATGGAGTCCACACCATGGGAGCTCTACTACTCATGGGGGATTGGCAGGAAGCCTCTGCTCATGCGCACACACCACCAACTAGCTGGAGGATCTCCGTGAACAAAGAAAGCCTGAGGCAGACAACAAGCCCACTAACTGATGCTGTAAGAGCTACAATCAGCATCCAGAAACCTGCAACTGGGAGTAAGAGGCAGCATACCTTGGTCCCAGCCCCTCCCACTCTAATCTACAAGGAGTGACATTGCAAAGCAGAGGGTTTTCATAAAGCACTTCCAGGACTGTGGAATGAGCAGCCTCGTTTGTGGACATGGATACTCTGTGATCCAGACGTACTACCTCCTCCCTTACAGTCAGCTGAGACAAAAACCCTTGCAAGCAGAAAGCCATGCATCTGAACAGTATCCACCAGCCACTCATGTGCAGCACAGCTGCCTCCAAAGAGCCTTCCTGAGTGAGAGAGAAATCATGCAGAAGCCTGGTCTGCACCCAAGAGAGTTTTATGAGCGTTAGGGAGGCGTGGTGGGCAAGTCTGGCCGACCCCAGTGGCTGAATTGAATTTACATGGCCTAGATTGGTCAATCCAGGTACAGGAACCACCCAGGTGACCTCCCCTTCATGGCCAGAAATCTGGACCTCTGAGCATGCACAGGTTGCCTCTCCTAACTGGGCTCTTATCTTGGCCCTATGGGCATGCATAACGGATGCCCCAGTCCCTAGCATAGCTACCAAACATTTGCCCCCCTGAAGAGATATGGACCCAAATCTTTGGGGTACTGGGCGACGACATCTCTAGCTGCTTCCTGCTGGCAAAAGGGGCGAGGTTGGGCTTTGGGTCCATACCCTTCCTACACTGCTGGGAGGGGTTGTCCATTGAGGGCAACTTTATCCAGGATGGATAAGGTTGAGGTGGTCCAGGAGATGGTAGTCGTGGACCTGGCACACTTGGTTCAGAAGCTTTAATCACCCGATAACTTCTGAGAAAAACAAACGGTCTAAAAGGTGAACAGTTTGACTACGACAAGGCTAAGCTTGTGAGGTGGCAGTGGCCTTGAAATTAGGTGAGTGTCACAGGAAACAAAAATAATCTTAGGATTACCAGACATGTGTGTTTGTTCATTGGAAGTACAGGAAGAGGGATAAAAGCATTCACACTTTCCCCTAGGAGGGCACAGGTTTGGGCACTACTAGGTGCAGTCGGATCACTGATTCATTTATGATGCTAAGGTCTTGGACCCGCTAATAAGACCCATCCTTCTTTTTAACCCTATAACGCTTCAATTTTAATTTTGGGAAAAAATTTTCTTTTTGTTGTGGACTTTCATAGTTATAAATATATATATATATATGTATTAATATATACATTTTTTAATGTTATGAAAACATCATGCTTCGCGTTATAGAGTTAAATGGAAATAATGGGCTAGTGCAGGACGAGTCAAATGTGACCAAAATAGAGTAACTGCCTAAGCCATTTTGAATTTTCTTGGGTTCAATTGGAGTAAAGGCTTGTAAATTACCCGGGGTCCAAATTCCCATGGTGCCTCCTACAACGGGTAGAATGTTCAGGGATGTTTCAGGGCTGGGAGATTAATAACCCCTAAGTCCAGGATACCTGAGGGCAGGGGTCCTTAAACTGTTTACCCAGGGGGCCAGTTCACTATCCCTCAGGCCTTTTGAAGGAAAGACTATAGTTTAAAAAAACAAATATTACGAACAAATTCATGTGCACACTGCACATCTTGATTTGAAGTTCAAAAAAAAAATAAATGGGGCACATACACCCGGCAGAAAGGATCAACGTCCTCGGCTGTCTGCATGTGGCCCACAGGTTGTAGTTTGAGGACCCCTGCTCTCGGCATTCACCAAGAGGATGTGGTTTCAACCCAAAAGCTTGGAGACTCTACAATTTGTTTAAAAGTGATGGGGCAGAAGGAGTCCCTGATTGACCCACGCAAGACTAGTTTTCCCACCCCCTATTACTAAGAGTTCATAGTTATGGTTAAAGGGAACCAGGATATCCCGATCTGATCCCGTTACTTCAAGTGTGGGCTGACATTGCCACTAAGAAGCCTGCAAATATAAAAGACTTACTCCCTCCCGCAAAGAAAGGGCCCTTGTTTCCAAGGTTTCAGGAAACATGGAAGGACCGGAAAAACAAACGGTCCAAGTTCCCAAAACCACATAGGTGGAGGCCATCCCTCCCCATCACCCTCCCCCACCCCTCCTCTCCCTCACCCCTCCCCTCCCCCATCACTCCCCCACCCCTCCCCTCCCCTCCCCTCCCCATCACTCTCCCCTAATCGTCTTTATCCCATTTTGCAGGAGAACTCTGGGAGTGGGAGAGCTGGCTTCAAACCCTTTCTTTCAACCCCCGCCCTATAAGGTTTCTAGGGTCCAGAAATAGAAAACTTCTAACAGGCCCTTATTGAGTCACTCCCTCCCCCACCGGCCCCCCAAACTCACCCCCACCCCTAACAAGCAGCCCCCCACACACACTAGTACTGGTATGACTTCCATACTCATCAGCCCACCTGGAATGCTTGCCAACAACTTCTCCAGGTGCTGTTCACAACGGAGGAGGGTAGCCCTTCCAGACAGAGGCCCAGTAAGCAATCAGTGAACCTGATGGTCAGCGAGTGGGCACTCCCCACTTGAGAGAAACTCTTTTGGCCACTACACCAACAATGTGGGATCTCAATTCCTAGCAAGGCCCAGAGGACTTTACCAGGTATCAACCATTGCTCTTACATGACCCTCTGCAGAAGAGCTAGGAAACCTATGAATTTATCTAAGGTCAGTGAGAATTTTCAGGTTCCTATAAGAGAATATCCGCCTGCCTTTCTAGAGTGGCTGAGGGAAGCCTACGGGCTTTATACCCCTAACGGCCCGGAGGCACTGAAAACAGGAGGGCAATAAGTATTGCCTTTATTACTCAGTCAGTCTGCCTCAGACATGACAAAGAAGTGGGAAGGGTTTGAAGGGAAAAATCTTAGCGATTTGGTACAAGTGGCTCATTGAGTGTATAACAACAGAGATGACCCTAGCACGACAGAGACAAAGAAGCTAGCTAAAATAATCGTAATTGCCATGAGATACCCCAGAGACTCAGGAAAAGGAGAGCATGGCCCACTCACGGAGAGACTAACCTGTGGGCACCGCCAAGCCATGGGGAAGGACCAATGTGCCTACTGCAGGAAAGAAGGACACTGGAAAAATCAGTGCCTTGAAAACCCCAGGAGAGGTGCACGACCCTCCACTAGAGTGGATGGGCCTCATCTGCACGTAGAAAGACCCAAGCAAGAGACAATAATGCTTGAAGAAGCTCAATGAAGGGGTCAGGGCTCTGTTTCACTTCGCCGCCAAAAGCCCAGGCTAACTCTCCAAGTAGGAGGCCAGGCAGTAAATTTCTTGGTGGACACAGGGGCCACCTTGTCAGGTTCAGAAAGGAATATGGGCACATTTTCAAGAAGAAAGATGTGAATTACTGTGAGCCTATGATTCCGTCCACAGATAACTCACACCAGAAGGTTTGCATGGAGGGTAGGTGGGTTTCCCAAGACAACAAAATAACAAATATCTATCAGCCCTTTGGCCCAGTTAGCCACCTGGTTATGATATCACTGGCTTCTGGCTCAGCTGCTGAGCCAGTGAAGCAGTTATAGCAGGAGAAGACTAGGTGGCCGGTGGCCATCAACGGAAGGACCAAATCTCCACAGTGGGCTTCCTGTTTCAATGTGGAGCCACGTATGTTACCTGCTGGACACCATCTCTATCCTGAGCTCATAATTGCCATCGCAGGTCTAGAATGCGGCGCGCAGGTACACACTATATGAAACAGTCTCTGATTAACCCCTCTCGATAACTTGCTGACATGGGAGTCTGGATAATCCTGTACATTTACTTTGCAGATTAGAAAACTCACTCAAAAACACACGGGAGTTGACCCAGAGACACACAACTGGTTAACAACAAAGTCATATTCACAACCAGCGTCTGGACCAAGAGCACGGTGCCCCACAGAACTGTGCCCATCGAGCAGTCAATATCTCCTGGACTCTCAATAGATCTGAGCTGATACCCAACCACCCCACATCCTTGCAGCCCCAAAAGATTGTATTTCACAGGATGGCACCGGATCTGCAGCTCGCGGAGAGGGACATATCTGATCAGAGAACACAGGGCAGAACAAGGGGGAGGAGGTGAGAATGGAGCACACCCTGGCCCAATACACCTTGAGGATGATGTTCCCAATCAGAGAAGCCAATCCACAGAGAAGACCACATGGGCAGCCCCACGATGAGAAACGTCCCTCAAAGACCCATAGCCTTAGAGGGGACAACACTGGACACACAGTGTGGGAACTGCGCCCGAACTGATCCTGCCACTTCGATGCATGACACTAAGAGAGTGCAGCGGAAGAGTAAGAAAACGGAACATCAAAGTCCCCGGGGAATGCCAAAGGTGGACTTTGTGGTCAGGGTTCGGTGCCCCCACAGACTGGACTGGAAAACACTCCTAAAGTTCACCACACAGTCCTTGTACTTTTCTTTCTGGTTAGTGTTGTTTTCTTTTAGTGTCATTGGATTTGGGTTGGGTTTTGTTTTCATTTTTGTTTGTTTTTTTTTCTTTTTGTTGCTTGGTTTAGCTCAGTCTTGTTTTGTGCATGTTATTACCTTTACAGGTCTGTCTAATTAAGAGAGGCTGGATGAACAATCTGGAGGAGTAAACATGTGACCGGCCCTTTCCATTGGGCATGGGAGTGAGCACGGTGGGGGGAAAGGAAGTGGTGTAAAGAAACCCAGAGACAAGGGTACAACAAGTGATGGAAAACGGTAGTGAGGGGGATGTAGGAGGCCTGGTAGGGCGTGATCAAAGGTAATGTAACCAAGAGGAATTACTGAAACCCAAAGGAAGACTGAGCATGTCAGTGGGCACAAGAGGAAAATCAAAGAGTATAGAAGAGTGAGCTGGGAAGCAAGGGCCAGTTATAGACGTCTAAATAAAGGCATGTACATATATTTACAAAGGGGCATGGGGAAATAGATCTATGTCCATATGTTTATAGATTTAGTATTAAGGTAGCAGATGGACATAGGGCCTCCGCTCAAGGACTCCCTCATTGCAATAACACTGTTCTATTAAATTGGCATTCTAAGATGCTCACCTTCCCTACACAATCACTGACCACAAAGCGGCTGCATAAGCAAATGTGGTGAAGAAAGCCGATGGTGTCCAGCTACCTAAAGATATAGCGTGTGGGGTCTTAAAGGCCTGAGGGTAAAGAAACAGCCATCTGGCTCTGAAGCAACAGAGCCCACATGGAGAAAGCATACCAGCCTGTGTGATCACAAAGTTTTAAAGGGATAAGGCAACAGGCATCATGAGAACAAAAAAATCTTATCATGGAGAATGAGAGGGGACTGCCGGGTATAGACCCAAAACCTATTTGCAGTGCACTGGACATCCCCTTACAGAAGGATCTCAGAGTGGAGATTAAAGAATACAGGGTATGAGACAGCAAAGATGAAACACAACTTTCCTCTAGTTCTTAATGCTTTCTCTTGCCCCACTATCATGATCCCAGTTCTACCATACTAATCTGGCCAAACTAGAGAAGGTATTCTAGTACCGATAGGAATTTCAAACACGGGGAATCCAGAGTGGATGGGCCCTTTACCAGTTTTATGAGTGGAGATACTGGGAGGGTGGAGGAAGGGCAGGATGGAAAGTGGGAACCGATTACAAGGATCTTCATTGACCTCAAAAGAAAGGTGGGTGAAAATATGACAAAAGAATTAGTACATTTCCAAGGATTGATGAGGGATGGGTGGCGGGCATTGAGGGGGGAAAAATGAGGAGCTGAGGCCAGGGGCTTGGGTGGAGAGTGGATATTTTGTGAATAAGGAGGGCAATTAATGTACAGATGGGCTTCAAACAGATGATGTATTTATGGATTGTGGTTAGTGTTGTAGGAGCCACTAATGAAAAGATCATAAAAGAAACAAAAATAATCTTGGCAGAGGGCTCATGCAAGGATGATCTCAGGCTGGATTAGACCAGTCAAAACAGCTACTGGAGTCGCCTCACCCTGTGTCTATTACTGAGTCAGCCATGATGCTTAGGACCCACAGCCCCAGCAGCTGGCCAGAGAGGGAGGTGAATCTCTGAGGCCATTCCACAGGGGGAATGGTCCTCTGTCCTGCAGGGCCCACCCTCCTTTGTAAGCATGCTGCCTGGGGCAAGGCTTTCATGGAGTCCACACCATGGGAACTCTACTACTCATGGGGAATTGGCAGGAAGCCTCTGCTCATGCGCACACACCACCAACTAGCTGGAGGATCTCCGTGAACAAAGAAAGCCTGAGGCAGACAACAAGCCCACTAACTGATGCTGTAAGAGCTACAATCAGCATCCAGAAACCTGCAACTGGGAGTAAGAGGCAGCATACCTTGGTCCCAGCCCCTCCCACTCTAATCTACAAGGAGTGACATTGCAAAGCAGAGGGTTTTCATAAAGCACTTCCAGGACTGTGGAATGAGCAGCCTCGTTTGTGGACATGGATACTCTGTGATCCAGACGTACTACCTCCTCCCTTACAGTCAGCTGAGACAAAAACCCTTGCAAGCAGAAAGCCATGCATCTGAACAGTATCCACCAGCCACTCATGTGCAGCACAGCTGCCTCCAAAGAGCCTTCCTGAGTGAGAGAGAAATCATGCAGAAGCCTGGTCTGCACCCAAGAGAGTTTTATGAGCGTTAGGGAGGCGTGGTGGGCAAGTCTGGTCAACCCCAGTGGCTGAATTGAATTTACATGGCCTAGATTGGTCAATCCAGGTACAGGAACCACCCAGGTGACCTCCCCTTCATGGCCAGAAATCTGGACCTCTGAGCATGCACAGGGTGCCTCTCCTAACTGGGCTCTTATCTTGGCCCTATGGGCATGCATAACGGATGCCCCAGTCCCTAGCATAGCTACCAAACATTTGCCCCCCTGAAGAGATATGGACCCAAATCTTTGGGGTACTGGGCGACGACATCTCTAGCTGCTTCCTGCTGGCAAAAGGGGCGAGGTTGGGCTTTGGGTCCATACCCTTCCTACACTGCTGGGAGGGGTTGTCCATTGAGGGCAACTTTATCCAGGATGGATAAGGTTGAGGTGGTCCAGGAGATGGTAGTCGTGGACCTGGCACACTTGGTTCAGAAGCTTTAATCACCCGATAACTTCTGAGAAAAACAAACGGTCTAAAAGGTGAACAGTTTGACTACGACAAGGCTAAGCTTGTGAGGTGGCAGTGGCCTTGAAATTAGGTGAGTGTCACAGGAAACAAAAATAATCTTAGGATTACCAGACATGTGTGTTTGTTCATTGGAAGTACAGGAAGAGGGATAAAAGCATTCACACTTTCCCCTAGGAGGGCACAGGTTTGGGCACTACTAGGTGCAGTCGGATCACTGATTCATTTATGATGCTAAGGTCTTGGACCCGCTAATAAGACCCATCCTTCTTTTTAACCCTATAACGCTTCAATTTTAATTTTGGGAAAAAATTTTCTTTTTGTTGTGGACTTTCATAGTTATAAATATATATATATATATGTATTAATATATACATTTTTTAATGTTATGAAAACATCATGCTTCGCGTTATAGAGTTAAATGGAAATAATGGGCTAGTGCAGGACGAGTCAAATGTGACCAAAATAGAGTAACTGCCTAAGCCATTTTGAATTTTCTTGGGTTCAATTGGAGTAAAGGCTTGTAAATTACCCGGGGTCCAAATTCCCATGGTGCCTCCTACAACGGGTAGAATGTTCAGGGATGTTTCAGGGCTGGGAGATTAATAACCCCTAAGTCCAGGATACCTTAGGGCAGGGGTCCTTAAACTGTTTACCCAGGGGGCCAGTTCACTATCCCTCAGGCCTTTTGAAGGAAAGACTATAGTTTAAAAAAACAAATATTACGAACAAATTCATGTGCACACTGCACATCTTGATTTGAAGTTCAAAAAAAAAATAAATGGGGCACATACACCCGGCAGAAAGGATCAACGTCCTCGGCTGTCTGCATGTGGCCCACAGGTTGTAGTTTGAGGACCCCTGCTCTCGGCATTCACCAAGAGGATGTGGTTTCAACCCAAAAGCTTGGAGACTCTACAATTTGTTTAAAAGTGATGGGGCAGAAGGAGTCCCTGATTGACCCACGCAAGACTAGTTTTCCCACCCCCTATTACTAAGAGTTCATAGTTATGGTTAAAGGGAACCGGAATATCCCGATCTGATCCCGTTACTTCAAGTGTGGGCTGACATTGCCACTAAGAAGCCTGCAAATATAAAAGACTTACTCCCTCCCGCAAAGAAAGGGCCCTTGTTTCCAAGGTTTCAGGAAACATGGAAGGACCGGAAAAACAAACGGTCCAAGTTCCCAAAACCACATAGGTGGAGGCCATCCCTCCCCATCACCCTCCCCCACCCCTCCCCTCCCTCCCCCATCCCCTCCCCCATCACTCCCCCACCCCTCCCCTCCCCTCCCCTCCCCATCACTCTCCCCTAATCGTCTTTATCCCATTTTGCAGGAGAACTCTGGGAGTGGGAGAGCTGGCTTCAAACCCTTTCTTTCAACCCCCGCCCTATAAGGTTTCTAGGGTCCAGAAATAGAAAACTTCTAACAGGCCCTTATTGAGTCACTCCCTCCCCCACCGGCCCCCCAAACTCACCCCCACCCCTAACAAGCAGCCCCCCACACACACTAGTACTGGTATGACTTCCATACTCATCAGCCCACCTGGAATGCTTGCCAACAACTTCTCCAGGTGCTGTTCACAACGGAGGAGGGTAGCCCTTCCAGACAGAGGCCCAGTAAGCAATCAGTGAACCTGATGGTCAGCGAGTGGGCACTCCCCACTTGAGAGAAACTCTTTTGGCCACTACACCAACAATGTGGGATCTCAATTCCTAGCAAGGCCCAGAGGACTTTACCAGGTATCAACCATTGCTCTTACATGACCCTCTGCAGAAGAGCTAGGAAACCTATGAATTTATCTAAGGTCAGTGAGAATTTTCAGGTTCCTATAAGAGAATATCCGCCTGCCTTTCTAGAGTGGCTGAGGGAAGCCTACGGGCTTTATACCCCTAACGGCCCGGAGGCACTGAAAACAGGAGGGCAATAAGTATTGCCTTTATTACTCAGTCAGTCTGCCTCAGACATGACAAAGAAGTGGGAAGGGTTTGAAGGGAAAAATCTTAGCGATTTGGTACAAGTGGCTCATTGAGTGTATAACAACAGAGATGACCCTAGCACGACAGAGACAAAGAAGCTAGCTAAAATAATCGTAATTGCCATGAGATACCCCAGAGACTCAGGAAAAGGAGAGCATGGCCCACTCACGGAGAGACTAACCTGTGGGCACCGCCAAGCCATGGGGAAGGACCAATGTGCCTACTGCAGGAAAGAAGGACACTGGAAAAATCAGTGCCTTGAAAACCCCAGGAGAGGTGCACGACCCTCCACTAGAGTGGATGGGCCTCATCTGCACGTAGAAAGACCCAAGCAAGAGACAATAATGCTTGAAGAAGCTCAATGAAGGGGTCAGGGCTCTGTTTCACTTCGCCGCCAAAAGCCCAGGCTAACTCTCCAAGTAGGAGGCCAGGCAGTAAATTTCTTGGTGGACACAGGGGCCACCTTGTCAGGTTCAGAAAGGAATATGGGCACATTTTCAAGAAGAAAGATGTGAATTACTGTGAGCCTATGATTCCGTCCACAGATAACTCACACCAGAAGGTTTGCATGGAGGGTAGGTGGGTTTCCCAAGACAACAAAATAACAAATATCTATCAGCCCTTTGGCCCAGTTAGCCACCTGGTTATGATATCACTGGCTTCTGGCTCAGCTGCTGAGCCAGTGAAGCAGTTATAGCAGGAGAAGACTAGGTGGCCGGTGGCCATCAACGGAAGGACCAAATCTCCACAGTGGGCTTCCTGTTTCAATGTGGAGCCACGTATGTTACCTGCTGGACACCATCTCTATCCTGAGCTCATAATTGCCATCGCAGGTCTAGAATGCGGCGCGCAGGTACACACTATATGAAACAGTCTCTGATTAACCCCTCTCGATAACTTGCTGACATGGGAGTCTGGATAATCCTGTACATTTACTTTGCAGATTAGAAAACTCACTCAAAAACACACGGGAGTTGACCCAGAGACACACAACTGGTTAACAACAAAGTCATATTCACAACCAGCGTCTGGACCAAGAGCACGGTGCCCCACAGAACTGTGCCCATCGAGCAGTCAATATCTCCTGGACTCTCAATAGATCTGAGCTGATACCCACCCACCCCACATCCTTGCAGCCCCAAAAGATTGTATTTCACAGGATGGCACCGGATCTGCAGCTCGCGGAGAGGGACATATCTGATCAGAGAACACAGGGCAGAACAAGGGGAGGAGGGGAGAATGGAGCACACCCTGGCCCAATATACCTTGAGGATGATGTTCCCAATCAGAGAAGCCAATCCACAGAGAAGACCGCATGGGCAGCCCCACGATGAGAAACGTCCCTCAAAGACCCATAGCCTTAGAGGGGACAACACTGGACACACAGTGTGGGAACTGCGCCCCAACTGATCCTGCCACTTCGATGCATGACACTAAGAGAGTGCAGCGGAAGAGTAAGAAAACGGAACATCAAAGTCCCCGGGGAATGCCAAAGGTGGACTTTGTGGTCAGGGTTCGGTGCCCCCACAGACTGGACTGGAAAACACTCCTAAAGTTCACCACACAGTCCTTGTACTTTTCTTTCTGGTTAGTGTTGTTTTCTTTTAGTGTCATTGGATTTGGGTTGGGTTTTGTTTTCATTTTTGTTTGTTTTTTTTTCTTTTTGTTGCTTGGTTTAGCTCAGTCTTGTTTTGTGCATGTTATTACCTTTACAGGTCTGTCTAATTAAGAGAGGCTGGATGAACAATCTGGAGGAGTAAACATGTGACCGGCCCTTTCCATTGGGCATGGGAGTGAGCACGGTGGGGGGAAAGGAAGTGGTGTAAAGAAACCCAGAGACAAGGGTACAACAAGTGATGGAAAACGGTAGTGAGGGGGATGTAGGAGGCCTGGTAGGGCGTGATCAAAGGTAATGTAACCAAGAGGAATTACTGAAACCCAAAGGAAGACTGAGCATGTCAGTGGGCACAAGAGGAAAATCAAAGAGTATAGAAGAGTGAGCTGGGAAGCAAGGGCCAGTTATAGACGTCTAAATAAAGGCATGTACATATATTTACAAAGGGGCATGGGGAAATAGATCTATGTCCATATGTTTATAGATTTAGTATTAAGGTAGCAGATGGACATAGGGCCTCCGCTCAAGGACTCCCTCATTGCAATAACACTGTTCTATTAAATTGGCATTCTAAGATGCTCACCTTCCCTACACAATCACTGACCACAAAGCGGCTGCATAAGCAAATGTGGTGAAGAAAGCCGATGGTGTCCAGCTACCTAAAGATATAGCGTGTGGGGTCTTAAAGGCCTGAGGGTAAAGAAACAGCCATCTGGCTCTGAAGCAACAGAGCCCACATGGAGAAAGCATACCAGCCTGTGTGATCACAAAGTTTTAAAGGGATAAGGCAACAGGCATCATGAGAACAAAAAAATCTTATCATGGAGAATGAGAGGGGACTGCCGGGTATAGACCCAAAACCTATTTGCAGTGCACTGGACATCCCCTTACAGAAGGATCTCAGAGTGGAGATTAAAGAATACAGGGTATGAGACAGCAAAGATGAAACACAACTTTCCTCTAGTTCTTAATGCTTTCTCTTGCCCCACTATCATGATCCCAGTTCTACCATACTAATCTGGCCAAACTAGAGAAGGTATTCTAGTACCGATAGGAATTTCAAACACGGGGGATCCAGAGTGGATGGGCCCTTTACCAGTGTTATGAGTGGAGATACTGGGAGGGTGGAGGAAGGGCAGGATGGAAAGTGGGAACCGATTACAAGGATCTTCATTGACCTCAAAAGAAAGGTGGGTGAAAATATGACAAAAGAATTAGTACATTTCCAAGGATTGATGAGGGATGGGTGGCGGGCATTGAGGGGGGAAAAATGAGGAGCTGAGGCCAGGGGCTTGGGTGGAGAGTGGATATTTTGTGAATAAGGAGGGCAATTAATGTACAGATGGGCTTCAAACAGATGATGTATTTATGGATTGTGGTTAGTGTTGTAGGAGCCACTAATGAAAAGATCATAAAAGAAACAAAAATAATCTTGGCAGAGGGCTCATGCAAGGATGATCTCAGGCTGGATTAGACCAGTCAAAACAGCTACTGGAGTCGCCTCACCCTGTGTCTATTACTGAGTCAGCCATGATGCTTAGGACCCACAGCCCCAGCAGCTGGCCAGAGAGGGAGGTGGATCTCTGAGGCCATTCCACAGGGGGAATGGTCCTCTGTCCTGCAGGGCCCACCCTCCTTTGTAAGCATGCTGCCTGGGGCAAGGCTTTCATGGAGTCCACACCATGGGAGCTCTACTACTCATGGGGGATTGGCAGGAAGCCTCTGCTCATGCGCACACACCACCAACTAGCTGGAGGATCTCCGTGAACAAAGCCTGAGGCAGACAACAAGCCCACTAACTGATGCTGTAAGAGCTACAATCAGCATCCAGAAACCTGCAACTGGGAGTAAGAGGCAGCATACCTTGGTCCCAGCCCCTCCCACTCTAATCTACAAGGAGTGACATTGCAAAGCAGAGGGTTTTCATAAAGCACTTCCAGGACTGTGGAATGAGCAGCCTCGTTTGTGGACATGGATACTCTGTGATCCAGACGTACTACCTCCTCCCTTACAGTCAGCTGAGACAAAAACCCTTGCAAGCAGAAAGCCATGCATCTGAACAGTATCCACCAGCCACTCATGTGCAGCACAGCTGCCTCCAAAGAGCCTTCCTGAGTGAGAGAGAAATCATGCAGAAGCCTGGTCTGCACCCAAGAGAGTTTTATGAGCATTAGGGAGGCATGGTGGGCAAGTCTGGCCGACCCCAGTGGCTGAATTGAATTTACATGGCCTAGATTGGTCAATCCAGGTACAGGAACCACCCAGGTGACCTCCCCTTCATGGCCAGAAATCTGGACCTCTGAGCATGCACAGGGTGCCTCTCCTAACTGGGCTCTTATCTTGGCCCTATGGGCATGCATAACGGATGCCCCAGTCCCTAGCATAGCTACCTAACATTTGCCCCCCTGAAGAGATATGGAACCAAATCTTTGGGGTACTGGGCGACGACATCTCTAGCTGCTTCCTGGTGGCAAAAGGGGCGAGGTTGGGCTTTGGGTCCATACCCTTCCTACACTGCTGGGAGGGGTTGTCCATTGAGGGCAACTTTATCCAGGATGGATAAGGTTGAGGTGGTCCAGGAGATGGTAGTCGTGGACCTGGCACACTTGGTTCAGAAGCTTTAATCACCCGATAACTTCTGAGAAAAACAAACAGTCTAAAAGGTGAACAGTTTGACTACGACAAGGCTAAGCTTGTGAGGTGGCAGTGGCCTTGAAATTAGGTGAGTGTCACAGGAAACAAAAATAATCTTAGGATTACCAGACATGTGTGTTTGTTCATTGGAAGTACAGGAAGAGGGATAAAAGCATTCACACTTTCCCCTAGGAGGGCACAGGTTTGGGCACTACTAGGTGCAGTCGGATCACTGATTCATTTATGATGCTAAGGTCTTGGACCCGCTGATAAGACCCATCCTTCTTTTTAACCCTATAACGCTTCAATTTTAATTTTGGGAAAAAATTTTCTTTTTGTTGTGGACTTTCATAGTTATAAATATATATATATATGTATTAATATATACATTTTTTAATGTTATGAAAACATCATGCTTCGCGTTATAGAGTTAAATGGAAATAATGGGCTAGTGCAGGACGAGTCAAATGTGACCAAAATAGAGTAACTGCCTAAGCCATTTTGAATTTTCTTGGGTTCAATTGGAGTAAAGGCTTGTAAATTACCCGGGGTCCAAATTCCCATGGTGCCTCCTACAACGGGTAGAATGTTCAGGGATGTTTCAGGGCTGGGAGATTAATAACCCCTAAGTCCAGGATACCTTAGGGCAGGGGTCCTTAAACTGTTTACCCAGGGGGCCAGTTCACTATCCCTCAGGCCTTTTGAAGGAAAGACTATAGTTTAAAAAAACAAATATTACGAACAAATTCATGTGCACACTGCACATCTTGATTTGAAGTTCAAAAAAAAAATAAATGGGGCACATACACCCGGCAGAAAGGATCAACGTCCTCGGCTGTCTGCATGTGGCCCACAGGTTGTAGTTTGAGGACCCCTGCTCTCGGCATTCACCAAGAGGATGTGGTTTCAACCCAAAAGCTTGGAGACTCTACAATTTGTTTAAAAGTGATGGGGCAGAAGGAGTCCCTGATTGACCCACGCAAGACTAGTTTTCCCACCCCCTATTACTAAGAGTTCATAGTTATGGTTAAAGGGAACCAGGATATCCCGATCTGATCCCGTTACTTCAAGTGTGGGCTGACATTGCCACTAAGAAGCCTGCAAATATAAAAGACTTACTCCCTCCCGCAAAGAAAGGGCCCTTGTTTCCAAGGTTTCAGGAAACATGGAAGGACCGGAAAAACAAACGGTCCAAGTTCCCAAAACCACATAGGTGGAGGCCATCCCTCCCCATCACCCTCCCCCACCCCTCCCCTCCACTCCCCTCCCCATCACTCTCCCCTAATCGGCTTTATCCCATTTTGCAGGAGAACTCTGGGAGTGGGAGAGCTGGCTTCAAACCCTTTCTTTCAACCCCCGCCCTATAAGGTTTCTAGGGTCCAGAAATAGACAACTTCTAACAGGCCCTTATTGAGTCACTCCCTCCCCCACCGACCCCCCAAACTCACCCCCACCCCTAACAAGCAGCCCCCCACACACACTAGTACTGGTATGACTTCCATACTCATCAGCCCACCTGGAATGCTTGCCAACAACTTCTCCAGGTGCTGTTCACAATGGAGGAGGGTAGCCCTTCCAGACAGAGGCCCAGTAAGCAGTCAGTGAACCTGATGGTCAGCGAGCGGGCACTCCCCACTTGAGAGAAACTCTTTTGGCCACTACACCAACAATGTGGGATCTCAATTCCTAGCAAGGCCCAGAGGACTTTACCAGGTATCAACCATTGCTCTTACATGACCCTCTGCAGAAGAGCTAGGAAACCTATGAATTTATCTAAGGTCAGTGAGAATTTTCAGGTTCCTATAAGAGAATATCCGCCTGCCTTTCTAGAGTGGCTGAGGGAAGCCTACGGGCTTTATACCCCTAACGGCCCGGAGGCACTGAAAACAGGAGGGCAATAAGTATTGCCTTTATTACTCAGTCAGTCTGCCTCAGACATGACAAAGAAGTGGGAAGGGTTTGAAGGGAAAAATCTTAGCGATTTGGTACAAGTGGCTCATTGAGTGTATAACAACAGAGATGACCCTAGCACGACAGAGACAAAGAAGCTAGCTAAAATAATCGTAATTGCCATGAGATACCCCAGAGACTCAGGAAAAGGAGAGCATGGCCCACTCACGGAGAGACTAACCTGTGGGCACCGCCAAGCCATGGGGAAGGACCAATGTGCCTACTGCAGGAAAGAAGGACACTGGAAAAATCAGTGCCTTGAAAACCCCAGGAGAGGTGCACGACCCTCCACTAGAGTGGATGGGCCTCATCTGCACGTAGAAAGACCCAAGCAAGAGACAATAATGCTTGAAGAAGCTCAATGAAGGGGTCAGGGCTCTGTTTCACTTCGCCGCCAAAAGCCCAGGCTAACTCTCCAAGTAGGAGGCCAGGCAGTAAATTTCTTGGTGGACACAGGGGCCACCTTGTCAGGTTCAGAAAGGAATATGGGCACATTTTCAAGAAGAAAGATGTGAATTACTGTGAGCCTATGATTCCTTCCACAGATAACTCACACCAGAAGGTTTGCATGGAGGGTAGGTGGGTTTCCCAAGACAACAAAATAACAAATATCTATCAGCCCTTTGGCCCAGTTAGCCACCTGGTTATGATATCACTGGCTTCTGGCTCAGCTGCTGAGCCAGTGAAGCAGTTATAGCAGGAGAAGACTAGGTGGCCGGTGGCCATCAACGGAAGGACCAAATCTCCACAGTGGGCTTCCTGTTTCAATGTGGAGCCACGTATGTTACCTGCTGGACACCATCTCTATCCTGAGCTCATAATTGCCATCGCAGGTCTAGAATGCGGCGCGCAGGTACACACTATATGAAACAGTCTCTGATTAACCCCTCTCGATAACTTGCTGACATGGGAGTCTGGATAATCCTGTACATTTACTTTGCAGATTAGAAAACTCACTCAAAAACACACGGGAGTTGACCCAGAGACACACAACTGGTTAACAACAAAGTCATATTCACAACCAGCGTCTGGACCAAGAGCACGGTGCCCCACAGAACTGTGCCCATCGAGCAGTCAATATCTCCTGGACTCTCAAAAGATCTGAGCTGATACCCACCCCCCCACCCCCACATCCTTGGAGCCCCAAAAGATTGTATTTCACAGGATGGCACCGGATCTGCAGCTCGCGGGGAGGGACATATCTGATCAGAGAACACAGGGCAGAACAAGGGGGAGGAGGGGAGAATGGAGCACACCCTGGCCCAATACACCTTGAGGATGATGTTCCCAATCAGAGAAGCCAATCCACAGAGAAGACCACATGGGCAGCCCCACAATGAGAAACGTCCCTCAAAGACCCATAGCCTTAGAGGGGACAACACTGGACACACAGTGTGGGAACTGCGCCCGAACTGATCCTGCCACTTCGATGCATGACACTAAGAGAGTGCAGCGGAAGAGTAAGAAACCGGAGCATCAAAGTCCCCGGGGAATGCCAAAGGTGGACTTTGTGGTCAGGGTTCGGTGCCCCCACAGACTGGACTGGAAAACACTCCTAAAGTTCACCACACAGTCCTTGTACTTTTCTTTCTGGTTAGTGTTGTTTTCTTTTAGTGTCATTGGATTTGGGTTGGGTTTTGTTTTCATTTTTGTTTGTTTTTTTTTCTTTTTGCTGCTTGGTTTAGCTCAGTCTTGTTTTGTGCATGTTATTACCTTTACAGGTCTGTCTAATTAAGAGAGGCTGGATGAACAATCTGGAGGAGTAAACATGTGACCGGCCCTTTCCATTGGGCATGGGAGTGAGCACGGTGGGGGGAAAGGAAGTGGTGTAAAGAAACCCAGAGACAAGGGTACAACAAGTGATGGAAAACGGTAGTGAGGGGGATGTAGGAGGCCTGGTAGGGCGTGATCAAAGGTAATGTAACCAAGAGGAATTACTGAAACCCAAAGGAAGACTGAGCATGTCAGTGGGCACAAGAGGAAAATCAAAGAGTATAGAAGAGTGAGCTGGGAAGCAAGGGCCAGTTATAGACGTCTAAATAAAGGCATGTACATATATTTACAAAGGGGCATGGGGAAATAGATCTATGTCCATATGTTTATAGATTTAGTATTAAGGTAGCAGATGGACATAGGGCCTCCGCTCAAGGACTCCCTCATTGCAATAACACTGTTCTATTAAATTGGCATTCTAAGATGCTCACCTTCCCTACACAATCACTGACCACAAAGCGGCTGCATAAGCAAATGTGGTGAAGAAAGCCGATGGTGTCCAGCTACCTAAAGATATAGCGTGTGGGGTCTTAAAGGCCTGAGGGTAAAGAAACAGCCATCTGGCTCTGAAGCAACAGAGCCCACATGGAGAAAGCATACCAGCCTGTGTGATCACAAAGTTTTAAAGGGATAAGGCAACAGGCATCATGAGAACAAAAAAATCTTATCATGGAGAATGAGAGGGGACTGCCGGGTATAGACCCAAAACCTATTTGCAGTGCACTGGACATCCCCTTACAGAAGGATCTCAGAGTGGAGATTAAAGAATACAGGGTATGAGACAGCAAAGATGAAACACAACTTTCCTCTAGTTCTTAATGCTTTCTCTTGCCCCACTATCATGATCCCAGTTCTACCATACTAATCTGGCCAAACTAGAGAAGGTATTCTAGTACCGATAGGAATTTCAAACACGGGGGATCCAGAGTGGATGGGCCCTTTACCAGTGTTATGAGTGGAGATACTGGGAGGGTGGAGGAAGGGCAGGATGGAAAGTGGGAACCGATTACAAGGATCTTCATTGACCTCAAAAGAAAGGTGGGTGAAAATATGACAAAAGAATTAGTACATTTCCAAGGATTGATGAGGGATGGGTGGCGGGCATTGAGGGGGGAAAAATGAGGAGCTGAGGCCAGGGGCTTGGGTGGAGAGTGGATATTTTGTGAATAAGGAGGGCAATTAATGTACAGATGGGCTTCAAACAGATGATGTATTTATGGATTGTGGTTAGTGTTGTAGGAGCCACTAATGAAAAGATCATAAAAGAAACAAAAATAATCTTGGCAGAGGGCTCATGCAAGGATGATCTCAGGCTGGATTAGACCAGTCAAAACAGCTACTGGAGTCGCCTCACCCTGTGTCTATTACTGAGTCAGCCATGATGCTTAGGACCCACAGCCCCAGCAGCTGGCCAGAGAGGGAGGTGGATCTCTGAGGCCATTCCACAGGGGGAATGGTCCTCTGTCCTGCAGGGCCCACCCTCCTTTGTAAGCATGCTGCCTGGGGCAAGGCTTTCATGGAGTCCACACCATGGGAGCTCTACTACTCATGGGGGATTGGCAGGAAGCCTCTGCTCATGCGCACACACCACCAACTAGCTGGAGGATCTCCGTGAACAAAGCCTGAGGCAGACAACAAGCCCACTAACTGATGCTGTAAGAGCTACAATCAGCATCCAGAAACCTGCAACTGGGAGTAAGAGGCAGCATACCTTGGTCCCAGCCCCTCCCACTCTAATCTACAAGGAGTGACATTGCAAAGCAGAGGGTTTTCATAAAGCACTTCCAGGACTGTGGAATGAGCAGCCTCGTTTGTGGACATGGATACTCTGTGATCCAGACGTACTACCTCCTCCCTTACAGTCAGCTGAGACAAAAACCCTTGCAAGCAGAAAGCCATGCATCTGAACAGTATCCACCAGCCACTCATGTGCAGCACAGCTGCCTCCAAAGAGCCTTCCTGAGTGAGAGAGAAATCATGCAGAAGCCTGGTCTGCACCCAAGAGAGTTTTATGAGCATTAGGGAGGCATGGTGGGCAAGTCTGGCCGACCCCAGTGGCTGAATTGAATTTACATGGCCTAGATTGGTCAATCCAGGTACAGGAACCACCCAGGTGACCTCCCCTTCATGGCCAGAAATCTGGACCTCTGAGCATGCACAGGGTGCCTCTCCTAACTGGGCTCTTATCTTGGCCCTATGGGCATGCATAACGGATGCCCCAGTCCCTAGCATAGCTACCTAACATTTGCCCCCCTGAAGAGATATGGAACCAAATCTTTGGGGTACTGGGCGACGACATCTCTAGCTGCTTCCTGGTGGCAAAAGGGGCGAGGTTGGGCTTTGGGTCCATACCCTTCCTACACTGCTGGGAGGGGTTGTCCATTGAGGGCAACTTTATCCAGGATGGATAAGGTTGAGGTGGTCCAGGAGATGGTAGTCGTGGACCTGGCACACTTGGTTCAGAAGCTTTAATCACCCGATAACTTCTGAGAAAAACAAACAGTCTAAAAGGTGAACAGTTTGACTACGACAAGGCTAAGCTTGTGAGGTGGCAGTGGCCTTGAAATTAGGTGAGTGTCACAGGAAACAAAAATAATCTTAGGATTACCAGACATGTGTGTTTGTTCATTGGAAGTACAGGAAGAGGGATAAAAGCATTCACACTTTCCCCTAGGAGGGCACAGGTTTGGGCACTACTAGGTGCAGTCGGATCACTGATTCATTTATGATGCTAAGGTCTTGGACCCGCTGATAAGACCCATCCTTCTTTTTAACCCTATAACGCTTCAATTTTAATTTTGGGAAAAAATTTTCTTTTTGTTGTGGACTTTCATAGTTATAAATATATATATATATGTATTAATATATACATTTTTTAATGTTATGAAAACATCATGCTTCGCGTTATAGAGTTAAATGGAAATAATGGGCTAGTGCAGGACGAGTCAAATGTGACCAAAATAGAGTAACTGCCTAAGCCATTTTGAATTTTCTTGGGTTCAATTGGAGTAAAGGCTTGTAAATTACCCGGGGTCCAAATTCCCATGGTGCCTCCTACAACGGGTAGAATGTTCAGGGATGTTTCAGGGCTGGGAGATTAATAACCCCTAAGTCCAGGATACCTTAGGGCAGGGGTCCTTAAACTGTTTACCCAGGGGGCCAGTTCACTATCCCTCAGGCCTTTTGAAGGAAAGACTATAGTTTAAAAAAACAAATATTACGAACAAATTCATGTGCACACTGCACATCTTGATTTGAAGTTCAAAAAAAAAAATAAATGGGGCACATACACCCGGCAGAAAGGATCAACGTCCTCGGCTGTCTGCATGTGGCCCACAGGTTGTAGTTTGAGGACCCCTGCTCTCGGCATTCACCAAGAGGATGTGGTTTCAACCCAAAAGCTTGGAGACTCTACAATTTGTTTAAAAGTGATGGGGCAGAAGGAGTCCCTGATTGACCCACGCAAGACTAGTTTTCCCACCCCCTATTACTAAGAGTTCATAGTTATGGTTAAAGGGAACCAGGATATCCCGATCTGATCCCGTTACTTCAAGTGTGGGCTGACATTGCCACTAAGAAGCCTGCAAATATAAAAGACTTACTCCCTCCCGCAAAGAAAGGGCCCTTGTTTCCAAGGTTTCAGGAAACATGGAAGGACCGGAAAAACAAACGGTCCAAGTTCCCAAAACCACATAGGTGGAGGCCATCCCTCCCCATCACCCTCCCCCACCCCTCCCCTCCACTCCCCTCCCCATCACTCTCCCCTAATCGGCTTTATCCCATTTTGCAGGAGAACTCTGGGAGTGGGAGAGCTGGCTTCAAACCCTTTCTTTCAACCCCCGCCCTATAAGGTTTCTAGGGTCCAGAAATAGACAACTTCTAACAGGCCCTTATTGAGTCACTCCCTCCCCCACCGACCCCCCAAACTCACCCCCACCCCTAACAAGCAGCCCCCCACACACACTAGTACTGGTATCACTTCCATACTCATCAGCCCACCTGGAATGCTTGCCAACAACTTCTCCAGGTGCTGTTCACAATGGAGGAGGGTAGCCCTTCCAGACAGAGGCCCAGTAAGCAGTCAGTGAACCTGATGGTCAGCGAGCGGGCACTCCCCACTTGAGAGAAACTCTTTTGGCCACTACACCAACAATGTGGGATCTCAATTCCTAGCAAGGCCCAGAGGACTTTACCAGGTATCAACCATTGCTCTTACATGACCCTCTGCAGAAGAGCTAGGAAACCTATGAATTTATCTAAGGTCAGTGAGAATTTTCAGGTTCCTATAAGAGAATATCCGCCTGCCTTTCTAGAGTGGCTGAGGGAAGCCTACGGGCTTTATACCCCTAACGGCCCGGAGGCACTGAAAACAGGAGGGCAATAAGTATTGCCTTTATTACTCAGTCAGTCTGCCTCAGACATGACAAAGAAGTGGGAAGGGTTTGAAGGGAAAAATCTTAGCGATTTGGTACAAGTGGCTCATTGAGTGTATAACAACAGAGATGACCCTAGCACGACAGAGACAAAGAAGCTAGCTAAAATAATCGTAATTGCCATGAGATACCCCAGAGACTCAGGAAAAGGAGAGCATGGCCCACTCACGGAGAGACTAACCTGTGGGCACCGCCAAGCCATGGGGAAGGACCAATGTGCCTACTGCAGGAAAGAAGGACACTGGAAAAATCAGTGCCTTGAAAACCCCAGGAGAGGTGCACGACCCTCCACTAGAGTGGATGGGCCTCATCTGCACGTAGAAAGACCCAAGCAAGAGACAATAATGCTTGAAGAAGCTCAATGAAGGGGTCAGGGCTCTGTTTCACTTCGCCGCCAAAAGCCCAGGCTAACTCTCCAAGTAGGAGGCCAGGCAGTAAATTTCTTGGTGGACACAGGGGCCACCTTGTCAGGTTCAGAAAGGAATATGGGCACATTTTCAAGAAGAAAGATGTGAATTACTGTGAGCCTATGATTCCTTCCACAGATAACTCACACCAGAAGGTTTGCATGGAGGGTAGGTGGGTTTCCCAAGACAACAAAATAACAAATATCTATCAGCCCTTTGGCCCAGTTAGCCACCTGGTTATGATATCACTGGCTTCTGGCTCAGCTGCTGAGCCAGTGAAGCAGTTATAGCAGGAGAAGACTAGGTGGCCGGTGGCCATCAACGGAAGGACCAAATCTCCACAGTGGGCTTTCTGTTTCAATATGGAGCCACGTATGTTACCTGCTGGACACCATCTCTATCCTGAGCTCATAATTGCCATCGCAGGTCTAGAATGCGGCGCGCAGGTACACACTATATGAAACAGTCTCTGATTAACCCCTCTCGATAACTTGCTGACATGGGAGTCTGGATAATCCTGTACATTTACTTTGCAGATTAGAAAACTCACTCAAAAACACACGGGAGTTGACCCAGAGACACACAACTGGTTAACAACAAAGTCATATTCACAACCAGCGTCTGGACCAAGAGCACGGTGCCCCACAGAACTGTGCCCATCGAGCAGTCAATATCTCCTGGACTCTCAAAAGATCTGAGCTGATACCCACCCCCCCACCCCCACATCCTTGGAGCCCCAAAAGATTGTATTTCACAGGATGGCACCGGATCTGCAGCTCGCGGGGAGGGACATATCTGATCAGAGAACACAGGGCAGAACAAGGGGGAGGAGGGGAGAATGGAGCACACCCTGGCCCAATACACCTTGAGGATGATGTTCCCAATCAGAGAAGCCAATCCACAGAGAAGACCACATGGGCAGCCCCACAATGAGAAACGTCCCTCAAAGACCCATAGCCTTAGAGGGGACAACACTGGACACACAGTGTGGGAACTGCGCCCGAACTGATCCTGCCACTTCGATGCATGACACTAAGAGAGTGCAGCGGAAGAGTAAGAAACCGGAGCATCAAAGTCCCCGGGGAATGCCAAAGGTGGACTTTGTGGTCAGGGTTCGGTGCCCCCACAGACTGGACTGGAAAACACTCCTAAAGTTCACCACACAGTCCTTGTACTTTTCTTTCTGGTTAGTGTTGTTTTCTTTTAGTGTCATTGGATTTGGGTTGGGTTTTGTTTTCATTTTTGTTTGTTTTTTTTTCTTTTTGCTGCTTGGTTTAGCTCAGTCTTGTTTTGTGCATGTTATTACCTTTACAGGTCTGTCTAATTAAGAGAGGCTGGATGAACAATCTGGAGGAGTAAACATGTGACCGGCCCTTTCCATTGGGCATGGGAGTGAGCACGGTGGGGGGAAAGGAAGTGGTGTAAAGAAACCCAGAGACAAGGGTACAACAAGTGATGGAAAACGGTAGTGAGGGGGATGTAGGAGGCCTGGTAGGGCGTGATCAAAGGTAATGTAACCAAGAGGAATTACTGAAACCCAAAGGAAGACTGAGCATGTCAGTGGGCACAAGAGGAAAATCAAAGAGTATAGAAGAGTGAGCTGGGAAGCAAGGGCCAGTTATAGACGTCTAAATAAAGGCATGTACATATATTTACAAAGGGGCATGGGGAAATAGATCTATGTCCATATGTTTATAGATTTAGTATTAAGGTAGCAGATGGACATAGGGCCTCCGCTCAAGGACTCCCTCATTGCAATAACACTGTTCTATTAAATTGGCATTCTAAGATGCTCACCTTCCCTACACAATCACTGACCACAAAGCGGCTGCATAAGCAAATGTGGTGAAGAAAGCCGATGGTGTCCAGCTACCTAAAGATATAGCGTGTGGGGTCTTAAAGGCCTGAGGGTAAAGAAACAGCCATCTGGCTCTGAAGCAACAGAGCCCACATGGAGAAAGCATACCAGCCTGTGTGATCACAAAGTTTTAAAGGGATAAGGCAACAGGCATCATGAGAACAAAAAAATCTTATCATGGAGAATGAGAGGGGACTGCCGGGTATAGACCCAAAACCTATTTGCAGTGCACTGGACATCCCCTTACAGAAGGATCTCAGAGTGGAGATTAAAGAATACAGGGTATGAGACAGCAAAGATGAAACACAACTTTCCTCTAGTTCTTAATGCTTTCTCTTGCCCCACTATCATGATCCCAGTTCTACCATACTAATCTGGCCAAACTAGAGAAGGTATTCTAGTACCGATAGGAATTTCAAACACGGGGGATCCAGAGTGGATGGGCCCTTTACCAGTGTTATGAGTGGAGATACTGGGAGGGTGGTGGAAGGGTAGGATGGAAAGTGGGAACCGATTACAAGGATCTTCATTGACCTCAAAAGAAAGGTGGGTGAAAATATGACAAAAGAATTAGTACATTTCCAAGGATTGATGAGGGATGGGTGGCGGGCATTGAGGGGGAGAAAATGAGGAGCTGAGGACAGGGGCTTGGGTGGAGAGTGGATATTTTGTGAATAAGGAGGGCAATTAATGTACAGATGGGCTTCAAACAGATGATGTATTTATGGATTGTGGTTAGTGTTGTAGGAGCCACTAATGAAAAGATCATAAAAGGAACAAAAATAATCTTGGCAGAGGGCTCATGCAAGGATGATCTCAGGCTGGATTAGACCAGTCAAAACAGCTACTGGAGTCGCCTCACCCTGTGTCTATTATTGAGTCAGCCATGATGCTTAGGACCCACAGCCCCAGCAGCTGGCCAGAGAGGGAGGTGGATCTCTGAGGCCATTCCACAGGGGGAATGGTCCTCTGTCTTGCAGGGCCCACCCTCCTTTGTAAGCATGCTGCCTGGGGCAAGGCTTTCATGGAGTCCACACCATGGGAGCTCTACTACTCATGGGGGATTGTCAGGAAGCCTCTGCTCATGCGCACACACCACCAACTAGCTGGAGGATCTCCGTGAACAAAGCCTGAGGCAGACAACAAGCCCACTAACTGATGCTGTAAGAGATACAATCAGCATCCAGAAATCTGCAACTGGGAGTAAGAGGCAGCATACCTTGGTCCCAGCCCCTCCCACTCTAATCTACAAGGAGTGACATTGCAAAGCAGAGGGTTTTCATAAAGCACTTCCAGGACTGTGGAATGAGCAGCCTCGTTTGTGGACATGGATACTCTGTGATCCAGACGTACTACCTCCTCCCTTACAGTCAGCTGAGACAAAAACCCTTGCAAGCAGAAAGCCATGCATCTGAACAGTATCCACCAGCCACTCATGTGCAGCACAGCTGCCTCCAAAGAGCCTTCCTGAGTGAGAGAGAAATCATGCAGAAGCCTGGTCTGCACCCAAGAGAGTTTTATGAGCGTTAGGGAGGCGTGGTGGGCAAGTCTGGCCGACCCCAGTGGCTGAATTGAATTTACATGGCCTAGATTGGTCAATCCAGGTACAGGAACCACCCAGGTGACCTCCCCTTCATGGCCAGAAATCTGGACCTCTGAGCATGCACAGGGTGCCTCTCCTAACTGGGCTCTTATCTTGGCCCTATGGGCATGCATAACGGATGCCCCAGTCCCTAGCATAGCTACCAAACATTTGCCCCCCTGAAGAGATATGGACCCAAATCTTTGGGGTACTGGGCGACGACATCTCTAGCTGCTTCCTGGTGGCAAAAGGGGCGAGGTTGGGCTTTGGGTCCATACCCTTCCTACACTGCTGGGAGGGGTTGTCCATTGAGGGCAACTTTATCCAGGATGGATAAGGTTGAGGTGGTCCAGGAGATGGTAGTCGTGGACCTGGCACACTGGTTCAGAAGCTTTAATCACCCGATAACTTCTGAGAAAAACAAACGGTCTAAAAGGTGAACAGTTTGACTACGACAAGGCTAAGCTTGTGAGGTGGCAGTGGCCTTGAAATTAGGTGAGTGTCACAGGAAACAAAAATAATCTTAGGATTACCAGACATGTGTGTTTGTTCATTGGAAGTACAGGAAGAGGGATAAAAGCATTCACACTTTCCCCTAGGAGGGCACAGGTTTGGGCACTACTAGGTGCAGTCGGATCACTGATTCATTTATGATGCTAAGGTCTTGGACCCGCTGATAAGACCCATCCTTCTTTTTAACCCTATAACGCTTCAATTTTAATTTTGGGAAAAAATTTTCTTTTTGTTGTGGACTTTCATAGTTATAAATATATATATATGTATTAATATATACATTTTTTAATGTTATGAAAACATCATGCTTCGCGTTATAGAGTTAAATGGAAATAATGGGCTAGTGCAGGACGAGTCAAATGTGACCAAAATAGAGTAACTGCCTAAGCCATTTTGAATTTTCTTGGGTTCAATTGGAGTAAAGGCTTGTAAATTACCCGGGGTCCAAATTCCCATGGTGCCTCCTACAACGGGTAGAATTTTCAGGGATGTTTCAGGGCTGGGAGATTAATAACCCCTAAGTCCAGGATACCTGAGGGCAGGGGTCCTTAAACTGTTTACCCAGGGGGCCAGTTCACTATCCCTCAGGCCTTTTGAAGGAAAGACTATAGTTTAAAAAACAAATATTACGAACAAATTCATGTGCACACTGCACATCTTGATTTGAAGTTCAAAAAAAAAAATAAATGGGGCACATACACCCGGCAGAAAGGATCAACGTCCTCGGCTGTCTGCATGTGGCCCACAGGTTGTAGTTTGAGGACCCCTGCTCTCGGCATTCACCAAGAGGATGTGGTTTCAACCCAAAAGCTTGGAGACTCTACAATTTGTTTAAAAGTGATGGGGCAGAAGGAGTCCCTGATTGACCCACGCAAGACTAGTTTTCCCATCCCCTATTACTAAGAGTTCATAGTTATGGTTAAAGGGAACCAGGATATCCCGATCTGATCCCGTTACTTCAAGTGTGGGCTGACATTGCCACTAAGAAGCCTGCAAATATAAAAGACTTACTCCCTCCCGCAAAGAAAGGGCCCTTGTTTCCAAGGTTTCAGGAAACATGGAAGGACCGGAAAAACAAACGGTCCAAGTTCCCAAAACCACATAGGTGGAGGCCATCCCTCCCCATCACCCTCCCCCACCCCTCCCCTCCCTCACCCCTCCCCTCCCCCATCACTCCCCCACCCCTCCCCTCCCCTGCCCTCCCCATCACTCTCCCCTAATCGTCTTTATCCCATTTTGCAGGAGAACTCTGGGAGTGGGAGAGCTGGCTTCAAACCCTTTCTTTCAACCCCCGCCCTATAAGGTTTCTAGGGTCCAGAAATAGAAAACTTCTAACAGGCCCTTATTGAGTCACTCCCTCCCCCACCGGCCCCCCAATCTCACCCCCACCCTTAACAAGCAGCCCCCCCCACACACTAGTACTGGTATGACTTCCATACTCATCAGCCCACCTGGAATGCTTGCCAACAACTTCTCCAGGTGCTGTTCACAACGGAGGAGGGCAGCCCTTCCAGACAGAGGCCCAGTAAGCAGTCAGTGAACCTGATGGTCAGCGAGCGGGCACTCCCCACAGGAGAGAAACTCTTTTGGCCACTACACCAACAATGTGGGATCTCAATTCCTAGCAAGGCCCAGAGGGCTTTACCAGGTATCACCCGTTGCTCTTACATGACCCTCTGCGGAAGAGCTAGGAAACCTATAAATTTATCTAAGGTCAGTGAGAATTTTCAGGCTAAGAGAATGTCCGCCTGCCTTTCTAGAGTGGCTGATGGAAGCCTACAGGCTTTATACCCCTAACAGCCCGGAGGCCCCGAGAACAGGAGGGCAATAAATATTGCCTTTATGACTCAGCCAGTCTGCCTCAGACCTGAAAAAGAAGTGGGAAGGGTTCAAGGGAAAAATCTTAGTGATTTGATACAAGTGGTTCATTGAGTATATAACAACCGAGATGACCCTAGCACGACAGAGACAAAGAAACTAGCTAAAATACTAGGAATTGCCATGAGAGACCCCAGAGACTCAGGAAAAGGAGAGCATGGCCCACTCACGGAGAGACTAACCTGTGGGCACTGCCAAGCCATGGGGAAGGATCAATGTGCCTACTGCAGGAAAGAAGGACACTGGAAAAATCAGTGCCTTGAAAACCCCAGGAGAGGTCCACGACCCTCCACAAGAGTGGACGGGCCTCATCTGCAACGAGAAAGACCCAAGCAAGAGACAATAAGGCTTGAAGAGCTGCATGAAGGGGTCAGGGCTCTGTTTCACTTCGCCGCCAAAACCCAGGCTAACACTCCATATAGGCCAGGCAGTAAATTTCTTGGTGGACACAGGGGCCACCTTCTCAGGTTCAGAAAGGAATACGGGCACATTTACAAAAAGAAAGATGTGTATTACTGTGAGCCTATGATTCCTTCCACAGATAACTCACACCAGAAGGTTTGCATGGAGGTTAGGTGGGCTTCCCAAGACAACAAGATAACAAATATCTATCTGCCCTTTCTCCCAGTTAGCCACCAGGTTATGATGGCACTGGCTCCTGGCTCAGCTGCTGAGTCAGTGAAGCAGTTATAGCAGGAGAAGACTAGGTGGCCGGTGGCCATCAACGGAAGGACCAAATCTCCACAGTGGGCTTCCTGTTTCAATATGGAGCCACGTCTGTCACCTACTGGACACCATCTCTATTCTGAGCTCATAATTGCCACCCCAGGTCTCAAATGCAGCGCGCAGATACACACTATATGAAACAGTCTCTGATTAACCCCTCTCAATAACTTGCTGACATGGGCTTCTGGATAATCCAGTACATTTACTTTCCAGATGAGAAAACTCACTCAAAAACACACAGGAGTTGACCCAGAGACAAAAACTGGTTAACAACAAAGTCATATTCACAACCAGCGTCTGGACCAAGAGCACGGTGCCCCACAGAACTGTGCCCATCGAGAAGTCAATATCTCCTGGACTCTCAAAAGATCTGAGCTGATGCCCCCCCTCCCACCTCCTTGCAGCCCCCAAAGATTGTATTTCACAGGATGGCACCGGAGCTGCAGCTCGCGGAGAGGGACATATCTGATCAGAGAACACAGAGCAGAACAAGGGGGAGGAGGGGAGAATGGAGCACATCCTGGCCCACTATACCTTGAGGATGATGTTCCCAATCAGAGAAGCCAGTCCACAGGAAAGACCACATGGGCAGCCCCACGATGAGAAACGTCCCTCAAAGACCCATTGCCCTAGAGGGGACAACACTGGAGACACAGTGTGGGAACTGCGCCCGAACTGATCTTGCTACATCGAGGCATGACACTAAGGGAGTGCAGCGGAAGAGCTAGAAAACGGAGCATCAAAGTTCCCGGGGAATGCCAAAGGTGGACTTTGTGGTCAGGGCTCGGTGCCCCAACAGACTGGACTGGAAAACACTCCTAAAGTTCACCACACAGTCCTTGTACTAACTATGAGCTTTTCTTTCTTGGTTAGTTTTGTTTTCTTTTAGTGTCATTGGATTTTTGTTGTCTTGGTTTTTTTGGGTTGCTTGTCTTGGTTTTGTGCATGTTATTACCTTTTCTGGTCTGTCTAAATTAGATAGGCTGGATGTCCAATCTGAAGGACAAAACCCAGGACCAACACTTCTGGGGTGTGGGGCATTGGAAAGAGGGAGGTGGGCGTAAAGGAAGCGGTGTTAAGAAACCCAGAAACAAGAGAACAGGAAGTCATGCATATCCGTGGTGAGGTAGATGTAGGAGGCCTGGTAGGGTGGGATCAAGGGTAATGGAACCAAGAAGAATTACTGAAACCCAAAGGAAGACTGAGCATAGCAGTGGGCACAAGAGGAAAATGAAAGGGAAATAGAAGAGCAAGCGAGGAAGCAAGGACCTGTTATAGAGGTCTTTAAAAAAGTATGTCCATATGTAAATATATTCATATATGAGCATGGGGAAATAGACCTACGTCCATATATTTATAGGTTTCGTATTAAGGTAGCAGATGGACTCTGGGCCTCCACTCAAATACTCCCTCATTGCAAGAATACTTTGTTCTATTAAACTGGCATTCTATGGTGCTCACCTTCCCCACAGGTACACTGAAGACAAAGCTGATGGTGCCCAGCTGTCAAAAGATATAGCGTCTGAGGTCTTAAAAGCTTGAATGTAAACAAGCGGCCACCTAGCTCAGAAGCAACAAAGCCCACATGGAATAATCACACCAGCCTATGAGATCACGAGGTTTCGAAGGGATCAGGTGTCAGGCATCATCAGAACAAAAACATCTTATTGGGAATGAGAAGAGTGCTTGGTAGAGACCCAAAGCCCATTTCCAGACCACTGGACAATACCTTACAGAAGGGTCTCAGAGAGGAGATGAGCCAAGACTAGGTACGAGATAGCAATGATGAAACACAACTTTCCTCCAGTTGCTAAATGCTTTCTCTCCCCCCATTATCATGACCCCAATTCTACCTTACAAATCTGGCTAGACCAGAGAATGTACACTGGTACAGATAGCAACTGGAAACACAGGGAATCCAGGGTGGATGAGTCCTTTAGGACCAGTATTATGAGTGAAGACACTGAGAGGGTAAGCGGGAGGGCAGTTTGGAAACGGGGAACTGATTACAAGGATGTACATTTTACTTCAACAGAAAAGTGGGTGAAGGGGGATATCAGACAGTGCAAGATATGACAAAAATTAGTAAATTACCAAGGATTGATGAGCGAGGGGTAGCGCACATGGGGGGTGGGGATGGGAATGAGGAGCTGAGGCCATGGGCTTGGGTGGAGAGTGGATATTTTGAGAATGAGGGAAATGAATGTACAAATGTGCTTTACACAACTGATGTATGCATAGAATGTGTTTAGTGTTGTATGAGCCCCTAATAAAACGTTAAAAAAAAAAGATCTGGGCAGAGGACTCATTCAAGGATCATCTCAGGCTGGATTAGACCCTTCTAAGTAGAAAGTCCTGCATCTGAACAGTATCCACCAGCCATTCATGTCCAGTTCTGCTGCCTCCAAAGAGCCTTCCTGGGTTTGTCAGATCTCTCTGGGGACAGACAGACCTCGGTCCTCTGCTCTGTGTGAGAAAGAATGCATGTAGAAGCCTGATTGTCATCCAAGTGGGTTTTATGAGCATTAGGGAGGCATGGTGGGCAACCCTGGTCAACCCCAGCAGCTGAATTTAATTTACATGGCATTGGTGGGTCAATCAAGTTGCAGCACTCACCCAGGTGTACCTCCTCTTCCTGGCCGGAAACCTGAACCTCTGAGCACGCACAGTGTGCCACTCCTTCTTGGGCTGCTACCTTGGCCCTCTGGGCATGCATAATGGACACCCCAGTCCCTAGGATAGCTACCTAACATTTGCCCCCTGAAGAGGTATGGACCCAAATCTTTGGGGTACTGAGCGACGACATCTCTAAGTACTTCCTGCTGCAAAAGGGGCAAATGGGGCTCAGAAGGGATTGTCCACTCAGGTCCCAGGATGGATAAAGTTGAGGTTGTTCAGGAAATCGTGGTCCTGCAGCTGGCACACTTGGTTTGGAGGCCTTGGTAACCTGAGAACTTCTGGAAAAACAAACAAAAAGACAAAAGGTTGAAGAGTTTAAGTGAGACAAGTCTAAGATTCGGAGGAGGTAGTTCCCTTCAAGTTAGGTGAGTGTCACAAAAAATAAGTATACTTAGGATTATCAGGCATGTGTTTGTTCACTCTAAGTACAGGAACGGGGATTAAAGCATTCACAATTTCCCTAGGAGGGCACAGGGTTTGGGCACTACTAGGTGCAGTGGGATCACTGCTTCATTTATGATCCTAAGGTCTTACACCTGCTGATAAGACCCATCCTTTTTTAACCGTATAATGGCTCAATTTTCAATTTGGGGGAAATGTTTTTGTTTTTATTCTTTATTTTCAAAGTTATCTATCTATTTATCTGTCTGTTTATCTATCTATCTATTAATATATACATTTCGTTATATGTTATGGAAATATGCTCAGCGTTATAGAGTTAAATGGTAATATTGGGGTACTACAGGGGGAGTCAACAGTAATCAAAAGTAGAGTAACTGCCTAAGTCATTTTTAATTTTCTTGGCTTCAATTTGAATAAAAGGCTGGTAAATTACCCAGGGACCAAATTTCCCTGGTGCCTCTACTATGGGTAGAATGATCAGGGGTGTGTCAGGGCTGCGAGAATAGTAACCCCTAAGTCCAGGATCCCTTAGGGCAGGGGTCCTCAAACTGTTTACCTAGGGGGCCAGTTCTGTCCCTCAGATCATTGGAGGGTCAGACTATAGTTTTTTAAAAACCTATGAACAAGTTCCTATGCACACTGCACGAGCCGGCTGCTAAGCAGGACAGGCAGAGGCAGCAAAAACACCCTGAGGGTGGAATAAATGTCGTCAGGCCACATGTGCCCCACGGGCCACAGTTTGAGGACGCCTGCCTTAGGGGTTCCTGTGTGCACTGGGGATGAAGGTCTCTACTGCTCCTCAAAAGGAGAAATGCTCTAACTTCTGGCATCTCCACCCATTTCCCATCACTCTACAGAACTGTTCCAGGTGAATCAGGGTTGGAAGGAAAAGTGTGCCATTCTCTGGCCACCATTCTCCTTTCTCAAATAAAGTTGCATAGTGTATCAGCTTTTGTTTGTCTAGCCTCTGTGTCAACTCTATCCCAATTGGACAGGATTCATGCAAGGGGGCAATTCCTGAGTATGAAGCTGCTAAGTCCCATCTGGAAAGCACAAAACAAGGCTATTTAGAGCTTGCTGCCTCAAGGTCAATAACCCCGCTTCAGAGCAGACCCCTGGTGTGCTATTAAACTGATGCCTCTGACAGGTGCCCCCACCATAGACAAAGGGTCAAAGAGCAGTCACTGTGGGCGACTTTAGGTCCAACCATTTTCTAGACAATAAGCTAGGAGGACCACTGCTTGGGATGGCCCCACAGCCTTCCAAGATGCCTGCTGGCAGGAGCAGACTCTCAAATCTCTGAAGGGAAGGGGCATCTGGCAGCTCAGGGAACCTTTAGGAAAATTGGAATTTCTGGCTGGAACATCATGGCAGCTGAGCTATATTAAGAGCTGTCCCCAAAAGTGCGTGAAGAAACACCACTGAAAGCCTAAAAGTAAGGGTTACCCAGGCTAGGCTTCCGAAGGCCTTTGTCTTAAGACTGAGCAACGGAAAACCAGCCAGTAACAAGGAACAAACCTACACTGGTAGAACACTAACCCTAGAACACCTGAAGTTTTCAATGCAGGAAATAATATTTTTTTGTTTTTATTCTTTACTTTCATTGTTATCAATATATATGACAACCAAAGTATATTTTAAAAGTACAAATTTTCAAAAATATAACCAAATTGTCATATTTATAATATATAATTTTGGTGCCAGATACATTTTAATTAAATGTTACAAAAAAGTCCTGCTCAGTGTTATAGGGCTCAAGCAGCTTGTTTTAAAAACCAGGAGAAAGGCAAAGGGAACGGAGGGTAAAAGGGAAACATTTGGCTGCCGGGACAAGGCAGGGCTATCTCCCAGGCCTAAATCAACCAGCTCCCGAGGCAGTGCCCTTCCACGTGTTTGGACTGGTGGGCACCATTTTGGCCAGGGTCATAGGCCCTGTTTCCCCATGGCGGCTATGTAGGTTCTCTGGGAAAACCATAAAGAGCCTTGATAATGGTGAAGCCATTCTGAACTGACAGAAGCCACCATGAAAGGTAAATAAAGTAGCTATGAACTGTCAATGAACTAGCTGATATTGGGGTGGTAGGCCGTGCAGACGTAGCCCAAGGGAATGTCCCAAAGGAAATGGATGTTCAGAAGGCTTTTGAGAACAAGAGCAGTTTTTGTTCAACTAAGAATGGCTAACCGCAACACCCCACTTCTCTACTCTGCCTGCTTGCACACCTGCACATTGCACAAGTATAAAAACCTTTGGAAAATTCAACTGGGGGCTGCTCAGTCTCCTCTCAAGAGGGCTGACAGACCCTGTGCAGAAAATAAAACTTTTTCTGTTGAACTTGCCGGTGGTCGGAGATGCTTTCTTTCTGGGAATGGACAGTAGCTACAACATTTCGAGGTGCACCGAGATCCGAGTGCCACTGTCGGAGCCTGCTTAGAAAGGGGAACCAGGACATCCTGATCTGATCCCTTAAATTCATGTGTGGATTGACATTGCCACTAAGAAGCCAACATATATAAAAGACTTACTTCCTCCCCCAACATAAAGAGTTCTTGTTTCCAAGATTTCAGTAAACATGGCAGGACCGGAAAAACAACCTGTCCAAGTTCCTAAAACCACCAAGGTGGAGGCTGTCCCTGTCCCTCCCCCCTCCCTTCCCCCTTTCCCTACCTGTCTGATTTATCCCATTTTGCAAGAGGACTCTGGGAGCAGGAGAGCTGGCTTCCGACCCTTGGTGCCGCTGCCACCCTATCAGGTTCCCAAGGGGCCGGAGAGAGGAATACTCACAGCCTCTTTTTGAGCCCCCCCACCCCACAACAAATACACTAGGGCAGGCATGTCTTAACAACCCCCAGAGAAAGATCACTCAGCAGCAGCCATTCTCCCCTTAAGGCAAGCAGCCCCCAAACCTGGGAAGACTCCCGAATCCCTTTTTCAGTATATGTTCCCTTTTGTTCCAGGGGTTTGTATAATTGGAACCAACAAAACCCCTTTTTTCTGACAAACCATAAGGTCTGATTTCTTTGCTAGATATGGTTTTCCATACTCATCAGCCCACCTGAGGTGATTTCCTGCAACTTCTCCAGGTGCTGTTCATATCAGAGGAATGGGACCCCTTCCAGAGAGGCCCAGAAGGCAGTCAATGGACCTAATGGTCAGCCAGCGGGCACTCCCCACTTGAGAGAAATTTTTTTCCCCACTGCACAACCAATGTGGGATCCAAACTCCTAGCAAGGCCCAGAGGGCTTAAGCAGATATCACCAGTTGCTCTTGCAGGGCCTCCGCTTAACCACTAGGAAGCCTATAAATTTATCTAAGGTCAGTGAGAATTCTCAGGCTCCTACAAGAGAATGTCCGCCTGCCTTTTTAGAGTGGCTGATGGACGCCTACGGGCTTTATACCCCTATTGACCTGAAAGCCCCCTGAGAACAGGAGGGAAGTAAGTATTGCCTGTATTATTCAGTCAGTCTGCCTCAGACATGAAAAAGAAGTGGGAAGGGTTTGAAGGGAAAAATCCTAGTGATTTGGTAGAAGTGGCTCATTGAGTGTATAACAACAGAGACAAAGAAACTAGCTAAAATACTAGTAATTGCCATGAGAGACCCCAGAGGCTCAGGAAAAGGAGAGCATGGCCCACTCACGGAGAGACTAACCTGTGGGCACCACCAAGCCCCGAACAAGGATCAATGTGCCTACTGCAGGAAAGAAGGACATTGGAAACATCAGTCCCTTGAAAACGCCAGGAGAGGTGCACGACCCTCCACTAGAGAGGACGGGCCTCATTCACACCTAGAAAGACCCAAGCAAGAGACAATAATGCTTGAAGAAGCTGAATGAAGGTGTCAGGGCTGTTTCACTTGGCCTCCAGGATCCCACGCTAACACTCCAAAAAGGGGGCCAGCCAGTAAATTTCTTGGTGGACACAGGGGCCACCTTCTTGGTTTTGGAAAAGACTACAGGTGCATTGTCAAAAGGAAAGATTTTAATTACAGGTGCCACATGGCAGACCCAAGCATACCCATGGACAACGGCCAGAATAACAGATTTAGCACAAGAGACAGTTCCACACTCCTTCCTGGTAATGCCTCAGGGCCCCTTTCCCCTAATTGGTCGGGATTTATTACGATAAATGGTGGCCATGATTACTTTCTCATCTGCTGCAACCACCTTAACCCTTGAACTTGAAAAGGCAAAGGTTTTGCTCACCGCTCCACTGCCAGAGGGATATGTGTTTTATCAAAGAGCAGAAGAAACCTCCTCAAAGGAACTTCTTGATAAATGGCTAAAAGATATTCCTTTTGTTTGGGCAGAGAACAACCTGCCAGACCTTGCTGAACATCAGGTGCCTGCGGTCGTACAACTTCTGAGCTCAGCCACACTGGTGAGTGTCAAGCAAAACCCTACTCCCTGGAAAGCACAGGTGGGTATTGCTGTTCACATATGCAGACTAAAGAGGACAGGCATTTTGGTGCCCTGCAAGTCCACATGGAACGCTCCCCTGCTGCCCATGCCGAAACCGGGAACTGAGGACTTCCAAATGGTGCAGGATCTCGGAGAGGTAAATGCGAGGGTAGAAACTGTCCACTCCACGGTACCAAACTCCGAGACCCTCCTGAGTACTATCCCATCAAACTGAATTTGTTATACTGTTTTGGACTTAAAGGATGCTTTGTTCTCCATACCCTTGTCCTCTGTACGTCAACCCAATGAAGACTTACAGGAATACAAGGAGGAACACCCCCAAACCCCCTTGCTCCAGTATGAAGATAACCTCCTCCTGGCCTCCGAAACCCTGGAGGAATGCCCAAGTGCTACCGAGGACCTGTTAATAGTCCTTGGCCAATTGGGGTCCAGGGAATCTGCAAGAGAGGCTCAACTGTGTGTCAATAAAGCTGTATACCTAGGCTACCAACTGGAGGAGGGAAAACAGACCTTGTCCCCCAGCCGCACTGAGGTGATCCTCAAAATCCCAGTCCCTGAGACTAAGAGGCAGGTGTGAGAGTTTCTAGGATTTGTGGGGTACTGTCCATTGTGGAATTTGGGATTTGAGGGATTAGCCAAACTCCTATATGCAAGTACTGGGGAAAGGAAAAAACTTCAATGGACTGAAGTAGAACAGCAAGCGTTTGAATCCTTAAAAACGTCGTTCATATGGGCACCCTCTCTTCCCCTTCCAGACATAGAAAATCCCTTCCAATTGTCTATGAGGCCAGGGGCACAGCAAAAGGAATGCTAACTCAGAACTTGCAGCCATGAAAGAGACCTGTGGCCGATCTTTCAATCACACTAGACTCTGTAACTGCAGGATGGCCGAGCTGCATGCGAGCTGAGGCTGCCACGGCCATCCTAGTTATAGAAGCTAGGAAGCTTACACTGGGGCAGGATATTGCTGGGGTAGGGGGACCTATGGTTGAGCCCCTCCTAACAAGTCCCCTGGACCGGTGGATCTCGAATGCCAGGATTATACCACAAATCCCCAAGGTAATGGCCATGACCATGCCATCCCAAGTGTTACTGCCACAACCTACATACTCGGAAAATGATCTAAAGGTAAGCCAAGAGCTGGGCTGCCAAAGAAACTCGGAGCATCCAGGTGGCTGCTCCATCCTGATGGAAGAAGATTCATGCCAGAAGCTCTGGGAGAGATCTGATTCAAGGACTACGTGAAGGTATGCACTCAGGATCCTCTAAATGGTCTCAGTTGCTCCTCAGGTACTTTTACATACCCAGGCTTGGACACTGGGTGGCAGATGACACCACTGTTGCTTGCACTGTGCTCGCTCGGGGAAACATCCCTAGAAAAGAAAAGGAGCAACCCCAACCACAAGCTCGAGGTAGTACTCCTGGAGAATTCTGGGAGGTGGACTTTATGGATATCAAACTTAGAAAGTATGGCTACGGGTATTTGCTGGTGCTAGTGGACACCTATTTTGGATGGGTGGGAGCCTTCCCAACGAAGAAGGACACTTCTGCCACTGGGTGTAAATTATTAGTAACTAAAATTGTCCCTAGATTTGGCTTCCCACCACCTTGGGGTCCAACAATGGCCCAGTATTCATTGCTCAAATTACTAAAGTATTAGCAATGCTTCTAAATATTAACTGGAAGCTCTACTGGGCTTATAGGCCCCAAAGTTCAAGGCAAGTAGAAAGAATAAACAGAACCCTAAAGGAATTGTTAGTTAAGTTGCATTTAGAAACTGGCGAGAACTGGATTGATCCTTTCTTTACCTTTTGCCCTACTTCGAGTCCGATGCACTCCCTATGTGAAAAGCACGACCCCGTTTGAATTTAAGTTTGGCAGACCTTCCCCAATCCTCCCAAGACTGAAGGAAGTAGAAGTAATGGAAGTCACTACTTGTTCCTTCATGAAGTGCCTGCAGGCTGTCCAGCAGCAGGTGAGACAAATCATCTGCTCCGACACCTTCATTTTGGGCCCAACCAAGGGAAAGGTGAAGAGGCAGCCCACAACTTGCAACCTGGAGACTGAACGTGGGTAAAGAAGCACTGACCCGAGACCTTAGAACCTAGGGGGACTGGCCCATACTAGGTGATACTTATAACACCAACTGCTATTAAAGTAGTGGGGAAGGGGCCGTGGATTCATCAGTCACAAGTCAAAAAAAGCCCTCCCTGAGCATATCCTGAAAAGATGAACACTCAGAAAGACAGAAAAACCCTCAAAATTAAGGCTTTACAGAACTTAATTGTTTTTGTCTGAGCATTGCTGACAGCACCCGCCATTTCGCCCAACCACAAACACATCTGTGGACTGCTACTCGAACCTCCAACAGTGAATATGTAACTTCTTACACTGGGTCTGACCCCCGTTTCCGCTTTGATTTGTTTGATTTGCTAGGAAAGAGCTGGCATTCCGGATCCTTTAAAGGTAAAGGGCACAATGGGGCCCATAACCGGAATCCCGTCCTATGGGTGCGGAATACCCTCTATAGAAAGAAGGCTCCAAACACACCATTTCTATAGATGCCCGGCTCATGGGCTCCCTAACTGCCAAGGGGAGGGACATTGCCATTGTGCAGCTTAGGGTTGTGAAACTATCATCTTCAGGGTGGAAACTTGTTAAAGACGACCCTATTGTTTTTACAAGAATGGGACTCAAGTCGGAGGGGTTTGATCCCACCACGTGTATGGTTTCCAAATGTAACCCAATAAGAACTGGATTCAAGCGTTATTGGGTTCACTGGGAACACATGGGGAATTCAGTATTATGTAAATGATAGAGATCCCGGGACAACCTTTACTATGCAGCAAAGTAAAATATGGCAACTTCCTGTCCATAAATAGGCCCAAACCTGGTGATAAATCCTGAAGAGCCACAGCTGGGTGTCATTAAGATTCCTTTGCCGCACCCTCCAGACTCTTCAGTAACTTTCCCGTTCACTGCCAGCCCAACTCAAAGGGCCCTTCCCATTCAGGAGCCACCTCAAGGTTCTGTGTTTGATACTCTGGATGCTGTATTCCAGTTTATGAACTCAAATCCTAACCTCGCAACTGATTGTTGGCTTTGTCTGAACCCTGCTCCCCCTTACTCGGTAGGCACAGCTATAAATAGCACTATTGGTGCAGAGCGTAATCCAATTAGAAATGTTAGTAAGAAGGATTACACGAAGCAGCAGTCTGTAGGTGAGGTTAGAGTGGACTCAACTCTAGCTCACTTTAAAAGATTACCAAGGGCGAAGACTGTTTTTATTCATCTAATTATCCCTTTAATATATCAAAATATCAAGATTTTTGCCTTCAAGCTGTTCCTATTGAACCAAATGGTGATCCTTATTTGTTATCTGCCCCAACGGGTACTTGCTTTACTTGTTCCACAGGACTAGCACCCTGTCTCCTTTCCCCAGTATTAGCAGCAGACCCGGGTATTTGTGTCCTAGTGCATGTTATTCCTCAAGTGTACCTGTGTTCTGGTGAAGGAGGTAGGGATAACTTTGGAATTTCTGGATGAGCTAAAAGAGCCCCAATGTCAGTCCCACTGTTAACGGGGCTTGGGATTATGGGATTAGCTGCAGTCGGGTCAGTTGCTTTAATACAAGGAAACTTAAACTATCAGACTCTTAGTCAGCAAATTGCTTTAGATTTACAGGGATAAAAATACCATGTTTCCCATTTAGAAAGATCCTTAGACTCCCTTGTAGAAGTGTGTTGCCAAACTGCCGAGGGCTTGACTTGCTCCTTTTGAAACAAGGAGTGTTGTGCATGGCATTAGGAGAAACTTGTTTTATGCAAACCATTCAGGAATCATTAAAGATAGTTTAGCCCTGGTTAGGAAAAGATTAGAGGAAAGAGTCAAGAAAAGAAATGAAGAAACCAATTGGTTTGAAAAGCTACTTAATTGGGCAACCTGGCGAACCACCCTAGTAACGCCCCTAGCCGGATCCCTAATCCTCCTCCTGCTAAACCTCACGTTTGGACCAATAATAACCAATAAGCTAGTGGCAGTCCTCAAACAGAAAGTACAAACCATAAAACTCTTAGTGCTGAGCCCACCATACACTGGGCTGGCTACCGCAGATTCAATGATTTGAACTCGGCTAAGAAGAGGAGGGAATGTAGCAGCTCTGGGCAAAGCTTAAACAGCCTTGACAAGAGAAGTCATTTTGAGCTGATAGAAGCCATTATGAACAGTAAATAAACTAGCTATGAACTGTCAACGAACTAGCTGATATTGGGGAGGTAGGCTGTGCAGACGTAGCCTAAGGGAATGTACAGAAGGAAAGACCAGAGCAGGTAATGTTCAACTAAGAATGGCTAACTGCAACACACTGCTTCTCTACCTGCTTGCATACCTGCACATTGCAAAAGTATAAAAACCTTTGGAAAATTAGACTGGGGGCCACTCAGTCTCCTCTCAAGAGAGCTGACAGTCTCTGCGCAGAAAATAAAACTTGTTCTGTTGAACTTGCCCGCGGTCTGGGTGGCTTTCTTTCTGGGAAGAGACAGTAGCTACAACAGACACAGGTGGCGCCATTCTGCCTGGGAGTGGAGTCATGTGGCTGGGAAAATGGAAGCCGCAGATTGTGGCCTAGCCAAAAGCCAGCCTGGAGCCAACCACCCAGCCAGAGACCGGCCCAAACCAACAGGGTAGATGTGGGCGCTCCCAGCCATCCTGATTGGCGGAGCCGCAGCACACCACTGTGTCCCAGTCTTGGTGCAACAGACTCCATTTTGAGGCCTGCACCTCCATCTTAGCTCTCAAGACTGACCCCTAACCGACCTCCCCTCCCCTGCTCTACCCCAAATTCCTGGAACCAGCTCGTCCCAAAGCCAGAATGTTTTCTGAATATATGGTCACTCCACCCCTCCCTCACATATAGATAAGATTAACGACCCCTCTGAAGCACCTATGTGCGCAGATCCACCCCAGCCATGATCAAAATACTCTACGGACAACCTTTTCTTTTCTCGCCTCTTCCTGCAACTGATTGCCCTCTGCTAGCTTCGTACCTTCCATACTTGTCCTTGCTCCGCAACCTTCTTAGACAACACGAAAACTCCCCCATCCCTGAACCATCTCCGACCTCTGCTGATCACCAAAAACCAGTGCATCCTGGAAATGCTGTGTTAATTAAATCCCTAGCACCCAGACCCTTAGCACCCCGGTGGGAAGGCCCTTACACCGTAGTGCTCACTACTCCCTTGGCAGTCAAGGGTCTTGGAATAGATTCCTGGGTACATTTGTCCCGAGTCAAGGCAGCAGTGAACTCTGACCATGGCTCCCAGTGGTCTGACTCAGTCTAGTGGTCCTATGTCTCTCCGCCTCACTCGCCTCACCAAGCCAGCCAGCTAAACCTAACATAATTTCCCCTTTTGCTAGCGATTTTACTTGACTGAAAACTATACCAATTACGCCCGCACTAAGCGTTATGATTATTTGCTGGCCACCGCTGACTGCCCACCCACAGGGTGCAGAACACCCATATACTTAAATTTCACTGACTTTAAGCGGCATCAAGGAAAAGCTGATCCCATTATTTGCTACCTGTATGACCAGAAGGCAACTACCCAATGTGCAAAAAGGTGAATACAGAAAAATGTAGGGTGTCCTTGGTCTTCCTGCCAGATACTTTACCTTTCCCTTTGTCCCCAGGGATGATTCTACTACCATAAATCTAAATACACTCTCACAATCCCAGACCCCTGGGATAGCCGCTGGACACCTCTGGTTCCAGGAGCGTGGTACGCCACTCGCCGAGAGAAATTTCCAGACGCCAAACTCTATGTATGGAGGTCGCTACTCCAGGTCCAATCCACCATCCACTGTAATATTCAGATCCAAGACCTTCAACTCACTAAGCAAATTTCTAAACCTTCTGAGTCTCCCTTCTCCCAGCTTACCCTGCTACAGCAGGGACTGGCCATCGCCACTTTGCTGGACTAGCCAACCTCTCCACCTGCTGCATGTGTGCAGCCCTAGAACGCCCTCCTCTGGTAGCAGTACCAGGTCCTGCCCTGTCATTTTCATCCAACGTAAAGACCACAAAACCCATAACCATCCCCAATATTCCTCTGTACATCCAACCAGAAAACACTCAAGTGCCCTTTTGCTACTCCAATCCATCGACACAGACATGTAATGTCACCCAAATCCCCTCCAAACCACTAACAGCGCCAGAAAAAAATTTTCTTTTGGTGCAACTATACACTAAGCATTTAAACATCAGTTCTACCTTACCCTTTTGTGCCTGCCCGTCACTCTGGTTCCGCAGCTCACTACATACACTCCGGCTGAGGTCCAGGACAAATACATCCAGGTATACAGTCGCCAAACTAAAAGAGCAGTTTTTCTTCCGATAGCAGTGAGAATCTCCTTAGCCTCAGCAGCAGGTGCAGTAGGACTCAGCGGCGGGACCCTTAGACCCTCTATCACCACAGCAGACAAGTTATCCACACGCTTCCAGCTGGCAGTCGATGCCTCTGCCAAATCTCTAGCCTCCCTGCAGAAACAAACAACCTCTGTTGCCCAAGTTGCCTTGCAGAGCCGCTGCACTTTAGACCTCATCACTGCTGAAAAAGGAGGAACCTGCTAATTCCTCCAGGAGGAATGCCGTTATTACATCAATAAGCTGGGAATTGTGGAAACTAGAGTCCAGACCCTCAACAAGCTAAACCGTGAGCTGCAAAACAACAGATTCAGAACAGACGGATCCTCTTCCTGGTGGAACTCTTCTCTGTACTCCTTCCTAGCCCCCATACTAGAACCCATAATTTTAGTAGTAATTTTGCTCTTAATTGCTCCTTGTCTCATTCAGCTCCTGCAAAGTTGACTCCGCGAAATCACCCGTATAGCAGTCCACCAGCAACAACAACCTCTCCACCCTGTGCCAGGCCGCAACTCCCAGTACTCTGCCTGGAAAAGCCCCTCCCCTTGCTCTTCGCCCACTACCCACAGGAAGCAGTTACAGAAATGGACTAATGTTGTCCCTTTTCCCTATAGGGTCAGTCTAAAACGTCCTGTCTTGGCACAACAGACTCCATTTTAGCTCTCAAGACTGACCCCTAACTGACCTCCCCTCCTCTGCTCAACCCCAAATTCCTGGAACCAGCTCCTCCCAAAGCCAGAAGGTTTTCTGAAGATATGGTCACTCCACGCGTCCCTGACATATGTAGGTAAGATTAACGACCTTCTCCCTTTGGAAGCACCTGTGTGCGCAGATCCACCCCCCCCCCCAAGCTATGATTCTTCCCAGCTGTGCCTGCCAGCAGTGGGCATAAAAACGCCGCCAGGATTTTTTCCCTGGCGTGGCTTCAATAGCTCAATACCCTGAGTTGCTGAACCCGCCACAAGTTCGCAATAAAGCCTGCTTCTAAAACTTAATTAATTGGGTCTTTGATTCTGTTTTCGAGTCCAAATAAACTTTTACACTGAGCCTCGAGAAGGCTTTGGGAGTCAAAATCCTCCCAGCCTCCAGGCAGCAGCGTCCCAGCCCCCTCCCAAATGCAGCCCGGGAAGGCAGGCACAGAGAGGCACATCAAGTCCCGCACACCAGCAAGAAACGGCGCAAAGACCAACACCAGCAAGAAATGGCGCAAAGACAGACACCAGCAAGAAACGGCGCAAAGACCGACACCAGCAAGAAACGGCGCAAAGTCCGACACCAGCAAGAAACGGCGCAAAGACCGACACCAGCAAGAAACGGCGCAAAGACCGACACCAGCAAGAAACGGCGCAAAGACCGACACCAGCAAGAAACGGCGCAAAGACCGACACCAGCAAGAAACGGCGCAAAGACCGACACCAGCAGGAAACGGCGCAAAGACTGACACCAGCAAGAAATGGCGCAAAGACCGACACAAAAGGCTGGGGCTGCGGCAATACGCTACAAGCGTCCCCAGGGGCCTCCACCGTATTGGGTGGGGCGCCACTTGGATTGGCTCACCTAGGCCAGGTGAACTCAACCCAACAATTCTCCCAAGGGTGGTGAGGTGAAAGGAGCCCAGAGGGGCCCACAACCCGTGAGACCAGCATGGGAAGGCCCACTCCTGGGCCCGGCTTACCTCATAGCTTCCAGTCACACAGCACCGCTTCTGTTCGAACATCACCGCTTCTGTTGGACCTCACCTGGGGCAGGTGTGCCTCGGTCCTCGGCTCCACGCCAGAAACAGCTCACGCCGAGGCCTGGTTTGGGATCCTCTTGAGTTTTATGAGCGGTTAGGGAGGCGTGGTCGATGACGTAGTTCGACCTCATTGGCTGTATTGTTGAATTGAATTCACCTGGCCTAGGTGAGCCAATGCAGGTACAGCGCCCACCCAGGCGTAGCTCCCCCTGCTGGCTGGAAACCTGAACTTCTGAGCATGCAGTGAGCCTCTACTTCATGAGCCGGTAGCTCAGACCTCTGAGCTTGTGTAATGGGCCTGCCAGTCCCTATGCTAGCTCCCTAACAGGTTTTCCAGCCAAAGGTCTGCCTTCTGGGGCTGTTCTACAGAAAGCACTTGGTTCCTGACCCCTACGCATTCAGGGTGGTGGATGCCCTTGCTTCCATGCTTGCTTCTATGTAATTCTGGAATGGTCCTTGTTTCACACGGTCGGCGAGGTCAGGAATTCTGGGCTGGTTGGCTACCAGGCACAAAATAAATAGCCAACGGATTGAAATCTCAACCCCTATATTGGTTTATTATGGACCACACAGACTTGTCTTCTGGAACTTCCCTCCTCAATTTCTGAACCCTTGAACTCCTTGCCACCTCTACGTGGAAAACAAGGATTCCAAACTCCGATCACCACATCTGCCTGCCCCCCCCCCCCCAGTCCCTCTGTGGTCCCCCTTGTCTTCCAGAGGTGCTTTGTCAACCAGCAAAGTCGGGCCTCTCCATTTCTCAGAAGCTGCAGATTGTTACGTGACATCACCCTGTGTTTAAATGTTAGTGATTATGCTATCTAAAAAACAAATCTGAGCCAACTGGGGACAAACAAAACTCATTTCAAACACCAGCTCTGTCTCCCATAAGGTCCCGTGTACAACTGCTACAACACAACAGTGGGTCCTGCTGGGTCTCTACTATCATCTGGGAGGAAGGCTATTTATTACCGGGAATCCTACCTTGGTCCCTTGGTGTTAATTGCAGACTCACTGGGTGACGGATTGTATCTGACACGCACCATGTTTCCCGCAGCAAACACAACACTTTGTCAAACTCCGTTTGGTATTGCTCCATCCCTCCATCATTCTCCCTAATGACAAAAATAATTAACACATTCATATAAAAGCACAGGATGAGGAGAGCTTTAATTTATTCATCTAGTTCAGGGTCCTCCCTGTTATCAATATATGACAAGTTAATGTCATATATTAATTAAAAAGCAACAGTGAAGCAATTTAGGAAACTGAGGGATTGTCATGGGTCCTGGTTGTGACAGCATGTTTTGGGCATCATGGAAGATTACAGATTTGCCTTCTGTGGTATCTCATATCCATCATCCAAAAACTACCTGCTCTTAAGGGTAGAGAGAGTGAGCTTGTCTTTGAAAAAGGTGCCTGGGTCTCTTTTCCGGTTGCCGCAGCGCTAGGAACCATGAGTACCAAAGTCTCTCGCGACACCCTCTACGAGGCGGTGCGGGAAGTCCTGCACAGGAACCAGCGCAAGCGCCGGAAGTTTTTGGAGACGGTGGAGCTGCAGATCAGCCTGAAGAACTACGACCCTCAGAAGGACAAATGCTTCTCTGGCACCGTCAGGCTTAAGTCCACCCCGTGCCCCAAGTTCTCAGTGTGTGTCCTTGGGGACCAGCAGCACTGTGACAAGCGAAGGCCGTGGAGATCCCTCACATGGACATCGAGGCGCTCAAGAAGCTCAACAAGAATAAGAAGTTGGTCAGAAAGCTGGTCAAGAAGTATGATGCCTTTTTGACCTCAGAGACCCTGATCAAGCAGATTCCTCGAATTCTGGGCCCGGGCCTGAACAAGGCCGGGAAATTCCCTTCCCTGCTGACCCACAATGAGAACATGGTGGCCAAGGTCGACGAGGTGAAGTCCACCGTCAAGTTCCAGATGAAGAAGGTGCTGTGTCTGGCAGTGGCAGTTGGCCATGTGAAGATGACAGATGATGAACTCGTGTACAACATCCACTTGGCTGTCAACTTTTTGGTTTCGCTGCTGAAGAAGAATTGGCAGAATATCCGTGCTTTGTACATTAAGAGCACCGTGGGGAAACCCCAGCGCCTGTACTAAGCTACGGTTCAATAAATTTTATTGTTCCTGTTAAAAAAAAAAAGAAAGAAAGAAAAAAGTGCCTGGGTTTGGTAGCTGCTCACAGGATGGCAGGTGTAACGTATTATGAGAATTTAACAAGGCTCTGAGAAGACGGTTATTGGAAGTTCTGGCTGGAGGGCAAGGCCATGACTCCTGAAAGATTCTGGATCCAAAAGTCAAGTCAGAACTGGATGCCACAGACTTTCTCAATCCAGCCCTCTTTGCCCCTCCCCTAAGGCCAATACATTTCTTTTTTTTTTTCTTTCATTATTTATTTATTTATTTTAATCGTTTTATTGGGGCTCATAAGGCTCTTATCACAATCTGTACATACATCAATTGAGCAAAGCACCCTTATACATTCGTTGCACTCATCACTCTCATAATTCACCTTCCACTTGGGTTCGTGGAATCAGCTCGGTTTCCCTTTTTTTTTCCCCCATCCCCCTCCCTCCCCGATCCCACCCCTGGTCCCTTGATAATTTATAAATAATTATTACATCTTATCTTACACTCCCCAGCGTCTCCCCTCACCCGCCTCCCCCTTGCCAATCTCCCAGAGAGGAGGTTACACATAGATCTCTGAGATCGGTTCTCCCTTTCTACATGCCCTTCCCTCCTGGTGTCGCCACTCCCACAGCTGGAGTTGAGGGGTTCGTCTGTCCTAGATTCCCTGTGCCTCCAGATCCCCACTGCACCGCTGTACATCCTCTGGTATAACCAGGTCCACAAGGCAAGGTAGGATTGGGGTCATGATGATTGGGAGGGGAGGAAGCGTTCAGGAACTAGAGGAAGGTTTTGAGTTTCATTGTTGCTACACTGAACCCTGAGTGGCCCATCTCCTCCTCACTACCCCTCTGGAAGGGGTGTCCAGCTGTCTACAGGTGGGCGTTGGGTCCCCATCATGCACTCCCCCTCTTTCACGGTGATGTGATTCTCACCACCACCCCACCTTTGATGTTGGAGACCTGGTCTCCTCTGTCCTTCATGATCACCTATGTTGGTGTGCTGCTTCCGTGTGGGCTCGGTTGCTTCTGGGCTAGATGGCCGCTTGTTTGCATTCAAGCCTTTAAGCCCCCAGACGCTATATCTCTCAGTAGCCGGGCACCATCCGCCTTCTTCACCACACTTGCTTATGCACACTTTCGTCTTCAGCCATTATGTAAGAGAGGTGATCACACAATGATTGATTTTGTTCCTTTGTATCTGCTACATGGTCCATTCAACACCTTGTATTCGCTTAGGCCGTGTGCTTCTTCTCTGTGGGTTTTGTTGCTTCTGAGCTAGATGGCCGCTTATTTGCCTTCAAGCCTTTAAGACCCCAGACGCTATATCTTTTTTTTGATAAGCCGGGCACCATCAGCTTTCTTCACCACATTTGCTTACACACACGGCTGTCTTCAGTGATCATGTCGGGAAGATGGGTATCCTGCAATGGCTGCTTAGCAGGGTGAGGTGCTATTGTATTGGGGGATTATGCATGAGGAGGCCCAATGTCCATCTGCTACCCTACTACTGAACCTATAAATATATGCATATAAATCTATTGCCCCCATAATCATAAATATGTTTACATATGTACATGTCTGTATTTAGGCTTCTCTGTATGCACTTTGCCTCCTACTCCTTTCCTCTATTTCCTTTCGCTTTCCTCCCGACCCATTACCATGTTTAGCCTTCATTCTGGATTCAGTAGTTCCTCTCAGTTACCTTGCTCTTGGTCACTCCCTTCCAGTCCTCCCCTCCCCTCCCTCCTCTGGTTTTGAACCATTCGCTGTTCCCTTGTCCCTGTGTTGGGCGACACCTCCTCCCTTCCCCTACCTCCCACGCTCTCATGTCCCTCCAGGACCGTTGGTCCTGTTGTTTTCTTCTCTCATTATTTGTCCAGCCTATCTTGTCTAGGTGGACCTGCTGACATAGTAATACGTGCATACAAATGGATATGACTTTGACTGCGCCCAAGTGGCCCATAAGAACATGGCTTTGACAGAAGCAACATCGACACGCTGATAAGCAGAAAAGCCACTAGCATACAAAATTTACTGGGTAAAAAAACAAAACAAATTTAAAAAGACTAAACAAAAAGATAGCAAATATTAAAAGAAAAAATTGCTAGTAGTTCAAGGTCCTTTCATTGGCCTTTAGGAGTGTTTTCTAGGTGTAGCTTGTGAGGCGCCACGTCCTGGCCCAGAAGACCATCCTTTCTACTCCCTCGGGCTCCCTTTGCTCTGCTTCCTCCGCTGCTCCATTGCATGTCCCCAGTGTTTGCCTCAGTGTGGTGGGGTCAGCTCAGTTGCCCATCCCCCATTGTGTCTCAGGTGCTGTCCCGTGTAGGGCCATGTGTTGGTGCAGGATGTCATATCTCGTAGTGTGGTCAGCTGAATGGTCCTCTCTGTATGATGGGCTCTTCTAGCTGGTCTATCGACTTTGGGCTTGGTGGACTCAGGTGTACTCCACTATGTCCTTTCTCCTTCTTTTGTTTCAGCTTCCTTCTGGATGTGGTGTGGTGGGTCAGTTCCTTTCCCACTCCAGACAATCTATTTTTGTTTTCTGTGGTATTCCCTTCGAGTGTGGGGGTCGGCCTAATTCTGGTTTGGGCCGGCTTGTCGTCCAGCCTCTTTGTGTAGACCTCTGTACTTTGCATTGTCCTCCTTGTTTGGTGTGTCGTGTTGGGGTCCGTATGCATGTTCCAAGTCTGTGGGGACATAACCGATACTCTCCCCCGGGTGGGTTAGTACCCTGCCCCCCCCCCATACCATCCATTCGGATTCTCCCCCTCCAGGTTCTCCCTCTCCCTACCCCACTACCCCTTCTTTATGCTGGGCTCTTATGTACCTCCCTAGGTGTGGCCTGTCCTCCCTCCAACTATCTATGCTTCCTCCCGTTTATTGTGGGATGGATGTTTATTCTTCTATTTCTGTCATGCTGATTGTACTTACCTCAGGGGACTCGTGTTGTACCTGTCCCTTTGGGTCTGGCTTACCTTGCTTAACATAATTCCTTCCAGCTCTTCCCATGAAATAACGTGTTTCATGTGCTCATCGGTGCTTTTCAGTGCTGCATAATACTCCATTGTGTGTATGTGCCAAAGTTTGCTAATCCACTCATCTGTCGATGGAAACTTAGGCTGTTTCAAAGTCTTTGCCATTGTGAATTGTGCCGCAATAAACATTGGAGCGCATATGACTGGTCGTGTTTTATTTGCTGCTTCAACCGGGTATATGCCCAGTAGAGGGATGGCTGGGTCATGAGGTAGATCAATTTCCATTTTCTTTAGGTATCGCCAGATTGCTTTCCACAGTGGCTGTACAAATGTACACGACCACCAGCAGTGGAGGAGTGTTCCTACTTCACCACAGCCCCTCCAACACTTGTTGCTCTCTGATTTACTGATCTGGGCTAGCCTCAGGGGTGTTAGGTGGTATCTCATGGTTGTTTTGATTTGCATTTCTCTTATGGCAAGGGACTTTGAGCACTTTCTCATATGTTTATTGGCCATATTGATCTCCTCTCTAGTGAAAGTTCTTCTCATTTCTTTTGCCCACTTCCTTAGGGGGTTAACTGTTTTCCTCTTTTTGCAGGTCACGATGGTGTTGTAGATTTTAGTAATGAGCCCTTTGTCTGATGTGTCATTACTAAAAATCTTCTCCCAGTCTGTGGGTTGCCTTGTCACCCTCTTGGCAAAGTCTTTCGAGGTGCACATGCATTTTATTCTTATTAGATCCCATTTGTCGATTTCCAATTCACCTGTGTGTGTCCCCTTCCCTGTTGCAGTGAGCCTATGTGCTCCCTGGGCCAGTACGCTGAGATTAGTCCCGATTCCCTCCTTAATGGTCCTGATGGTTTGGGGTTTGACTTCTAGATCTGTGATCCACCTTGAGTGTATTCTTGTGCATGGGGTGAGGTAGACGTCTTATTTCAACTTTCTACATGTGGATATCCATTGTTTCCAGCACCACTTATTAAAGAGGGCATCTGCTTCCCACTTGACATTTTTGGGACCCTTGTCGAAGATCAGTTGTCTATATGCTGATGATTTTACTCCTGGGCTTTCTATTCTTTTCCACTGGTCTGAGTGTCTATCATTGTGCCAGTACCATGCTGTTTTGACCACTGTAGCTGTGTAGTAGGCATTGAAATCAGGTAGGGCGAGTCCTCCAATTGTGTCCTTCTTCTTGAGGAGTTCTCTGCTAATTCTGGGTTTCTTCCCTCTCCATATGAAGTTGGTGGTCAGTTTTTCCAATTCTTTGAAGAAGGTTGAGGGTAATTGGATTGGTATAGCAGGCCAATACATTTCTAAGGGTTATGGATTCTACTTCAGAATCGTTCTCAATCTCAATCCCAGGGCCCTCTTCACCATTGCTGGCTAGACCTGTTCACCTCTTGCTATATATGTGTGTGTGTGTGTGTGTGTGTGTATATATCACACACACACACACACATATGGGTTTATTGTAAGTCTGGGTCTGTAGGTTTCTCGGGTGGGAAATGTCTCGGTCCTTGGCTACACACTAGAAAGAAATTCACACCAAAGCCTGGTTGGTGATCCGAGTGGGTTTATATACAGGAGAGAAGAAGGTTCCGGCGTTACAGTTAACTGAACACGGGCACCCTCATGACACTGCACACCCAGCCCTGCTGAGCGGAAGGCAGAGAAGCAGCTGAAGGGAAGGTTCCAGCCTTTTAAGGGCTTTCAGCTGTGAGGCGTCAATTAAGCTCTCCTGGCTTGGCCTTGAATTGGTGCATGCCCTTTAGCCTGCATTGGCTTCCAACCTCCTGTATTGGGCCCCCTAAGCATGGAGAGGAACAACCCCTTGTCTTGCTACCTAACAGGTCTACATTCCTGTATGGTTACATTGAGATGGAAGTAGCCCCTTTAGACAGCCTGTGAGGTTCACCAGGAGCCACAGGCCCCAGCGTTCCCTGTTACCACCTTAAACCTTAAACTACTGTTGGAGTTTATATTATTTGTGTGGGTCTGTGGACATGGAATGTTTCCATGCCAGACCCTGAAGTTGCACAAATAAGCATCCAGAACAGAACTCATACAGGCTCTAATAAGATGCTCAGATGCTTCTTGCTAGGATGAGAATTCATCGAAGTTTGTGAGCAGTTCAGATCTTGTAAGGGAGAACAGGTCAGTAGTGTATCCAGAGAAGAGAGCAAAGGTCAGGGGAAAGGGAGGAGGCCCACAGACATCTGTGCTCTGTGTTTGGCCACAAGACAAGAAACCAGGTCTCCCTGAAAAAGAAAGCAGAACAGCAAGTCCCTCGGAACTAGGACATCTTTAAACCTGACCTATACAACACTCGGCTCAGGGAGGCGCCTTGGAAAACCGTAAAAGCCCGAAAAGAGGGACAAGGAGGAAGCCCAAGTCTTTGGTTTTCCCTGCTGTGCTTTCAGTGTTGAAATGTCTGTGCACGGAGCCTTTGAAATTTCAGAATCAGAGAGTGGATTCATAAGCCAAGCTCCTGCTTTATTCTTCAATGCATTTTAGCCCAACTCCTCCTTGGTGACACATGTAACAGAAATTCTGGACTTAGGAGCCACTTGGTCCTTGGACACTAGGAGATTACAGTGGAATCTGAAACAGGGCTCTAACCACCAACTGGACTGGCCTAGGAAGCCCAAGTATTCAGTCTCCCAAACACCAACCTCCCGTTGCTCTTCATCTGCCTCCACCTTGTTCAGCTTTAGTTGTCCGTGGAAGCGTTTGGCACCCATCTGATGCTTCAGAACCCAGAAAGGAGGAAAGGTAAAACTGGGATTCAAATGAAACAAGATGTGCCCGGGCACACCAGGACTTGAGGATGATGTTCCCATTCAGAGAATCCAGTCCACATAGAAGACCACATGGCCAGCCCCACGATGAGACAAGACACCCCTCAAAGACCCATAGCCTTAGAGGGGACAACACTGAAGACACAGTGTGGGAAATGCGCCCGAACTAATCCTGCCACACCGAGGCATAACACTAAGGGGGTACAGCAGAAGAGCAAGAAAACGAAGCATCAAGGTCCCCAGGGAATGCCAAAGGATGACTTTGAGGCCAGTACTTGGTACACCAACAGACTGGACTGGAAAACACTCTTAAAGGCCAACAAACCGACCTTGAACTAACGATGAGCCACTTCTTTCTTGTTGAGTTGTTTTCATTCATTGTCATTGGATTTTGGTTGTTTTGTTGCTTTTAGTGCTTGGTTTTGCTCTGTCTTGTTTTGTGTATGTTATTACATCTACAGGTCTGTCTAAATAAGATAGGCTGGACGAACAATCTGGAGGAGAGAAAACAGGACCAACACTTCTGGGGAGACATGGGAGAGAGGGAGGTGTGGGGAAAGGTAGTGGTGTTAAGAAACCCAGAGAAAAGGGAAGAACAGGTGATGCAAATCGGTGGTGAGGGGGATGTAGGAGGCCTGGTAGGGAGTGATCAAGGGAAATGGAACCAATGGAACCAAGAGGAATTACTGAATTACTGAAGCACAAATGAAAAGTGAGCATGGCAGTGGGCCCAAGAGGCAAATCAAAGGGAATAGAAAAGCAAGCTAGGAAGCAAGGGTCAATTATAGAGGTTTAAAAAAGGCATGTACATATTTAAATATATGAGCATGGGGAAATAGATCTATGTCCCTATATTTATAGGTTTTGTATTAAGGTAGCAGATGGACATTGGGCCACTGCTCAAGGACTCCCTCGTTGCAAAAATACTGTTCTATTAAATTGGCATTCTATGATGCTCACCTTCCCTACACGATCACTGAACACAAAGCAGGTACATAAGCAAATGTGGTGAAGAAAGCTAATGGTGCCCAGCTATCAAATATATAGCATGTGAGGTCTTAAAGGCTTTAAGGAAAACAAGCGCCCATCTAGCTCAGAAGAAACAAAGCCCACATGGAAGAAGCACACCAGCTTGTGTGATCATGAGGTTTTGAAAAGATTTGGTAGCAGGCATCATCAGAACAAAAAAAAATCTTATCATTGCGAATGAGCGGGGAGTGCTGGGTACAGACACAAAGCCCATTTACAGTCCTCTGGACATCCCTAACAGAAGGGTGTCAGGGAGGAGATAAACCAAGACAGGTACCAGATAATAACGATGAAACACAGCTTTCCCCTAGTTCCTACATGTTTCCTATCTCCCACTATCATGATCCCAATTCTAATTTACAAATCAGGCTAGACTAGAGAATGTACACTTGGACAGATAGGAACAGGAAACATGGGGAATCCAGGGTGGATGAGCCCTTGAGGACCAGTGTTATGAGTGCAGACTCGGGAAGGGTGGAGGGAGGGTAGGTTGGAAAACGGAAACCGTATACAGGGATCTACATTTAACCTCAACAGAAAAGTGGGTGAAGGAACATCAGACAGTGCAAGATATGAGAAAATAATTAGTAAATTATCAAGGGTAGCTCGAATGGAGGGGGAAAAATGAGGAGCTGAGGCCAGGGGCTTGGGTGGGGTGGAGAGTGGATATTTTGAGAATAATGAGGGCAATGAATGTACAAATGTGCTTTACACAACCGATGTATATATGCATTGTGGTTAGTGTTGCATGAACAATTTAAAAAAAGGTCTGGACAGAGGGCACATGCAAGGATGATCTCAGGCTGGATTAGATCAGCAAAATCACCTCCTGGAGTTGCCTCACCCTGTGTCTATTCCTGAGTCAGGCATGAAGCTTAGGGCCCATAGTCCCAGGAGCTGGACAGGGAGGGAGGCGGGGTTCTGAGGTCATTCCATAGGGGCAATGGCCCTCCTGTCCTGCCGGGCCCACCCTCCTTTGTAATCCTGCTGGCTGGAGCACGGCTTTCATGGAGTCCACACCATGGGAGCTCTACTACTCATGGGGGATTGGCAGGAAGCCTCTGCTTATGCGCACACACCACCACCTAGCTGGAGGATCTCTGTGAACAAAGCCTGAGGCAGACAACAAGCCCACTAATTGATGCTGTAAGAGATACAATCAGCATCCAGAAACCTGCAACTGGGAGTAAGAGGCAGCATACTTGGCCCCAGCCACTCCCACTGCCATCTTCAAGGAGTGACATTCTAAAGCAGAGGGTTTTCAAAAGGCACTGCCAGGACTGTGGAATGAGCAGCTCATTTGTGGACATGGATACTGTGTGATCCAGAAGTATTACCTCTTCCTTTCCATTCAGGTGAGACAAAAAAAAGTTCCAAATAGAAAGCCATGCATCTAAACAGTATCCAATAGCCACTCATGTGCAGTGCTGCTGCCTCCAAAGAGCTTTCCTAGGTTTTTCTCTCTGTGGACAGATATACCTTGGTCCTTGGCTCTGCATGAGAAAGAATTCACGCCAAAGCCAGGTTTGTGATCCAATTGTGTTTTAGGAGAGATAGGGAGGCATGGTAGGCAACCCTGGTGGACCCCAGTGGCTGAATTGAATTTACTTGGCCTAGGTGGGTCAATGTGGGTGCAGCACCCACCCAGGTGTACCTGGCCTTCCTGACTGGAAACCTGGACCTCTGAGCACGCTCGGTGTGCCACTCTTTCCTGGGTGGCTAGCTTGGCCCTCTGAGCATGTATCATGGACAACCTAGTCCCTATGCTAGCTACCTAAAATTTACACCCTGAAGAGATATGGACCCAAATCTTTGGGGTACAAGGCGACGACATCTTTAGGTCCTTCCTGCTGGCAAAAGGGTGAAGTGGGGCTTTGGGTCCATACCCTTTCTACTCTGCTGGGAGGGGTTGTCCATTCAGGTCTAGGATGGATAAGGTTGAGGTGGTCCAGGAGATGGTGGTCCTAGAGGTGGCACACTTGGTTCAGAGGGCTTGGTAACTTGAGAACTTCTGGAAAAACAAACAAACGGACAAGAGGGTGAACAGTTTAACTGAGACAAGGCTAGGCTTGTGAGGTGGCAGTGCCCTTGAAATTAGGTGAGTGTCACAGGAAACAAAAAAAATCTTAGGATTATCAGGCATGTGTGTTTGTTCGTTCTAAGTATAGGCACGGGAGTAAAAGCATCCACAATTTCCCCAATGAGGGTACAGGGTTTGGGAACTACTGGGTGCACTGAGATCACTGTTTCATTTATGATCCTAATGTTTGGACCCACTGCTAAGAACCATGCTTCTATTTAATCCTATTATCCCTCAATTATTAACTTTGGTCAAACAAATTTTGTTTTCATTAATTACTTTCATAGTTATCTATCTATCTATCTATACACACACATTTAATTGAATGGAATGAAAAGGTCATGCGTTATAGCGTTAAATTGTAATATTGGAATACTACAGCGGGAGTCAACAGGGATCAAAAGAAAGTAAGTGTCTGAGTCATTTTTAATTTTCTTGGCTTCAAATTGAATAAAAGACTTGTAAATTACCCAGAGACCAAATTCCCATGGTGCCTCCTACAACGGGTAGAATGTTCAGGGATGTTTCAGGGCTGGGAGATTAGTAACCCCTAAGTCCAGGATCCCTTAGGGCAGGGGTCCTCAAACTGTTTACACAGGGGGCCAGTTCACTGTCCCTCAGACCGTTGGAGCACCAGACTATAGTTAAAAAAAACCAAACTATGAACAAATTCCTATGCACATTGCACGAATCGGCTACTAAGTAGGACATGCAGAGGCAGCAAAAACACCCTGAGGGTGGGATAAATGTCGTCAGGCCACATGTGCCCCACGGGCCACAGTTTGAGGATGCCTGCCTTAGGGGGTTCCTGGGTGCACTGGGGATGAAGGTCTCTACTGCTCCTCAAAAGGAGAAATGCTGTAACTTCTGGCATTTCGGCCCACTTTCCAATCACTTTACAAAACTGTTCCAGGTGAATCAGGGTTAGAAGGGAAAGTGTACCATTCTCTGGCCACCATTCTCCTTTCTCAAATAAAGTTGCATAGTGTATCAGCTTTTGTTTGTCTAGCCTCTGTGTCAACTCTATCCCAATTGGACAGGATTCATGCAAGGGGGCAATTCCTGAGTATGAAGCTGCTAAGTCCCATCTAGAAAGCACAAAAGAAGGCTATGTAGAGCTTGCTGCCTCAAGGTCAATAAACCCCACTTGAGAGCGAGCCCTTTATTGCCCTGAATCTGTTGCCTCAGGAAGATGCCCCAGCAAGAAGTAAGGGATCAAAGACAACTCACTGAGGTCGACTTTAAGTCCAACCATTATTCTAGACAAGCTAGGAGAACCACTGCTTGGAATGGCCCCACGGCCCTCCAAGATGCCTGCTGGCGGGAGCAGACTCTCAAATCTCTGAAGGGAAGGGGCATCTGGAAGCTCAGGGAACCTTAAGGGAATTGGAATTTCTGTCTGGAACATCGTGGCAGTGGAACTGTGTAGTAAGAGCTTTCCCCAAAAGTGCCTTAAGCAGCAACACTGAAAGCCTAAAGGTAACAGTTACACAGGAAGGGTTCCATATGCCATTGGCCTAAGCCTGGGCCACGGAAAACCAGCCTGTAACAAGGAACAAACCTACACTGGTAGAACACTAACACTATAACGCCTCAAGTTTTAAATTCAGGAAATAATTTTAAACATTTTTATTCTTTACTTTCATAGTTATCAATATGTATATATGGCATTCAAATATATAAAACGTGCAATGTTTTTGAAATGTAACCAAATTGTCACATTGATAATTTATAAGTTTGGTACTAGATAAGTTTCAATTAAATGTTATAAAAATGTTGTGCTGGGCATTATAGGGCTAAAGCAGCTTGTTTGAAAAGCCAGGAGAAAGGGAATGGAGGGGAAAAGGGAAATATTTGGCTCCCAGGACAAGGCAGGGCTAACTCCCAGGTCTATTCAACCAGCTCCCTAGGCAGTGCCCTTCCACATGTTTGGGCTGGTGGGCACCATCTTGGCCAGGGTCACAGGCCCCGTTTCCCCATGGCCACAATGGCGGCTATATAGGATCTCTGGGAAAAGCTTAAACAGCCTTGACAAGAGTGAAGCCATTATGAGCTGACAGAAGGCACCATGTAAAGTAAATAAAGTAGCTATGAACTGTAAATGAACTAGCTGATATAGGGGAGTGCACATAGGCTGTGCAGATGTGCCCAAGGGAATGTCCCAAAGGATATGGATGCTCAGAAGATTCGCGAGAGCGACCAGAGCAGTCTTTGTTCAACTAAGAATGACTAACTGCAACACCCTGCTTCTCTACTCTGCCTGCTTGCACACCTGCACATTGCAAAAGTATAAAAACCTTTGGACAATTAGACTGGGGCTGCTCAGGAAAAAAAACTTTTTCTGTTGAACTTGCCAGCGGTCGGAGTAGTTTTCTTTCTGGGAATGGAGAGTGGCTACAACATTTCGAGGTGCACCGAGATCCAATTGCCACTGTCTGGGCTTGCTTAGAAAGGAAACCTCCTTAACAGGAGTGCTCTCCCCAGAACTACGGATTTCTGATTTCTCTAGGCCAGGGGTCCTTAAACTCTTTAAACAGGGACCAGTTCACTGTCCCTCTGATCAGTTGGAGGGCCGAACTATCGTTTCAATAAAACTATGAACAAATTCCTATGCTTCCTGCACATACCTTATTTTGAAGTTTAAAAAAAACACACAAACAAACGGGGCACAAACACTCGGCGGACAGGATCAAGGTCCTCGGCTATCCGCATGTGGCTCACAGGCTATTGTTTGAGGACCCCTGCTCTAGGCGCTCACAAAGAGAATGTAGTTTCAGCCCTAAAGCCTGGAGACTCCGCAATTTGTTTAAAGGTGATTGGACAGAAGGAGTTCCTGATTTGCCCATGCAAGACTCGTTTTCCCTTCCCCTATTTCTCAGAGTTCATAGTTATGTTTATGGGGAACCAGGACATCCCTATCTGATCCCTAAAATTGATGCGTGGAATGACATTGCCACTAATAAGCCAGCATAAACAAAAGACTTACTTCCTCCTGCAACAGAAAGGGTTCTTGTTTCAAGATTTCAGGAAACATGGCAGGACCAGAAAAAAAATAGACCCAAGGTCCTAAAACCACTAAGGTGGAGGCTGCCCTTCCCCAACCCCTCCCCATACCCCTCTGTCTCGGCTTTATTCCTTTTTGCAGGAGGACTCTGGGAGTGGGAGAACTAGCTTACGACCCTTCATTATCACTGCCACCCTGTCAGGTGCACGGGGCTGGAGAGAGAGAAATACTCATAACTCCTTTCTGAGTCCACACCCCAACATACACTAGGGCTGGTATGGGATCTCGACCGCCCCACCCCCCAAGAAGGATGATTTGGCAGCAGCCATTCTACACTCAAGGCAAGCAGCCCCAACACCTGGGGAAGACCCCTGAGTCCCTTTTTGGGTATATATCCCCTTGTATTCCAGTGATTTGTATAATTGGAATCAACAAAATCCCTTTTTCTGACAAAGCAGGTCTGATTCCTTGATAGAAACGGTTTTCCATATGCATTAGCCCACCTCCAGAAATTGCCAGCAACTTCTCCAGGTGCTGTTCACAACACAGGTACAGTAGCCCTGCCAGAGAGAGGCCCAGTAAGCAGTCAATGGACATGATGGTCAGACAGCAGGCACTCCCCATGTGAGGGAAACTCTTTTTGCCACTGCACGAAAAATGTGAGATCCAAACTCCTTGCAAGGCACAGAAGGCCTAACCAGGTATCACCAGTTTCTCTTGCAGGCCCTCAGTGGAACAGCTAGAAAACCTATGAATTTATCTAAGGTCAGTGAGAATTTTCAGGCTCTTACAAGAGAATGTCTGCGTGCCTTTTTAGAGTGACTGATGGAAGCCTACGGGCTTTATATCCCTAACGGCCTGGAGGCCCCGAGAACAGGAGGGCAATAAGTATTGCCTTTATTACTCAGTCTGCCTCAGACATGAAAACGAAGTGGGAAGGGTTTGACGGGAAAAATCTTAGTGATTTGGTACAAGTGGCTCAGCGGGTGTGTAACAACAGAGATGATCCTACCACGACAGAGACAAAGAAACTAGTTAAAATACTAGTAATTGCCATGAGAGACCCCAGAGACTCAGGAAAAGGAGAGCATGGCCCACTTACGGAGAGACTGACCTGTGGGCACCGCCAAGCCATGGGGCAGGATCAATGTGCCTACTGCAGGAAAGAAGGACATTGGAAAAATCAGTGCCTTGAATACCCCAGGAGAAGCAGACAACCCTCCAATAGAGAGGACGGGCCTCATCCACACCTAGAAAATCCCAAGCAAGAGACAATAATGCTTGAAGAAGCTGAATGAAGGTGTCAGTGCTCTGTTTCACTTGGTCCCCAGGATCCCAGGCTAACTGTCCAAGTAGGAGGCCAGCCAGTCAATTTCTTAGTGGACACAGGGATTACCTTCTCAGGTTCAGAAAAGAGTACAGGCAAATTGTCAAAAGGAAAGATTTGAATTACTGTCAGCATATGATTGCTTCCAAAAAAAACTCACACCAGAAGATTTGCATGGAGGTTAGGTGGGTTTCTCAAGACATCATGATAAAAAATATCTGTCTGCCCTTTGTCCCAGTTAGCCATATGATTTTTATGGCACTGGCCCCTGGCTTGGCTGTTGAGCCATGGAAACTGTTTTTGCAGGACGTGAGGCGGTGGCCTGTGGCCATCAGTGGAAGGACAAAATCTCCACAGTGGTCTTCCTGTTTCAATTTGGAGCCACCTATATCACCTCTCGGACATTATTGTTGTCCTGGGCTCCGAATCGCCACCCCAGGTCTAGAAGGCACCTAACAGATCCACACTATTTGAATCAGGCTCTGGTTAGCCCCTATCGATCACTTGGTGACATGGGAGTCTGGACAATGGAGTACCTTTACTTTTCGGATCAGAAAACTAACTCAAAAAAACACAGGTGTTGACCCAGAGGCACACAACTGGTTAAAAACAAAGCCAAACTTACAACCATTTTCTGGAGCCAGAGTTCTGAGCCCCTCGTGGCTGTGCCCAGCCGAGCAGTCCCTCTCTCCTGGACACACCAAAGATCTGAGCAGATATTCCCCACAACCCCTCCCAAAGATTTTATTTCAGAGGATAGCATTGAATTTGCATCTCCTGGACAGAGACATTATCTGATCAGAGCACACAGAGATGAAGGGGAGAAGGGGAGAGTGGAGCACATCCTGTCCCACCAGACCTTGAGGATGATGTTCCCACTCAGAGAAGTCAGTTCACATAGAAGACCACATGGCCAGCCCCACGACGAGACACAACGTCCCTCAAAGACCCATAGCCCTAGAGGGGACAACACTGGAGACACAGTGTGGGAATTACCCCCAAACTGATCTCGCTACACCGAGGCATAACACTAAGGGGGTACAGCAGAAGAGCAAGTAAAAGGAGCAGCAAGATCCCAAGGAAATGCTAAAGGTGGACTTTAGGGTCAGGGTTTGGTGCCCCAAAAGACTGGACTAGAAAACACTTCTAAAGGCCAACACATAGTCCTTAAACTATCTATGAGCTTTTCTATCTTGTTGACCTTTGTTTTCTTTTATTGTAATTGGATTTTTGTTGTTTTGTTTATTTTGCTGCTTGGTTTTGTTCTTTCTTGTTTTTGTGCATGTTATTGCCTCTACAGGTCTGTCTAAATAAGATAGGCTGAACGAACAATCTGGAGGAGAAAAAAAAACGGAACTAGCACATCCTGGAGGACATGCGAGAGAGGGAGGTGGGAAGAAAGGTAGTGGTGTTAAGAATTCCAGAGACAAGGGAACAAAAAGTGATGGAATTCGGTGGTGAGGGGGATGCAGGAGGCCTGGTAGGGTGTGAAAAAGGGTAATGTAACCAAGAGGAATTACTGAAACCCAAAGGAAGACTGAGCATGACAGTGGGCACAAGAGGAAAATCAAAGGGTATAGAAGAGTGAGCTGGGAAGCAAGGGCCAGTTATAGATGTCTAAATAAAGGCATGTACATATATTTACAAAGGGGCATGGGGAAATAGATCTATGTCCATATGTTTATAGATTTAGTATTAAGGTAGCAGATGGACATAGGGCCTCCGCTCAAGGACTCGTTCATTGCAAGAACATTGTTCTATTAAATTGGCATTAAACGATGCTCACCTTCCCTACACCATCACTGACCACAAAGCGGCTGCATAAGCAAATGTGATGAAGAAAGCCGATGGTGTCCAGCTACCAAAAGATATAGCGTGTGGGGTCTTAAAGGCTTGAAGGTAAAGAAGCAACCATCTAGCTCAGAAGCAACAGAGCCCACATGGAGGAAGCATACCAGCCTGTGTGATCACAAAGTTTCAAAGGGATAAGGCAACAGGCATCATGAGAACAAAAAAATCTTATCATGGAGAATGAGAGGGGACGGCCGGGTATAGACCCAAAACCTATTTGCAGTGCACTGGACATCCCCTTACAGAAGGATCTCAGAGAGGAGATAAAAGAATACAGGGTATGAGACAGCAAAGAAAAACACAAATTTCCTCAAGTTCTTTTTTTTTTGTTTTTTTTTGCGCACCCCGCGGGCGCCCGGTGCCGCCCCCTCCCAGGTCCCGCGGCGGCGGCGGCGGGTCGGGGCCGGGGGGGGGGGTGGGGGGGCGGGCGCCAGGGGAGGGGGCAGACACCAGGGGCAGCGGTGGCGGCGGCGGCTCCCGGCGCCATCTTGGGCTGATCGATGAATTGAACAAAGAGGATCAATTTCCGATCAAGCGAGTTATCAATGGGGGCCGGGGAGTGAGAGGGACTTGTCCCCGAGTCGGCCCCGCTTTCCCCGGCACCCCCCTCCTCCCCTCCGCCGCGGCTCCCCGGCAGCAAGGCAGCCCGGCACCCCCCAGGGAGGCCACGACCGCCCGCAGCCCCCACCCCCGAGCGAGAGGCCGAGAGAGGAGAAGCCTGACCTGCAGCTGCTGTAAATCAAAGCGCTTCCAATATTGGAACATCGATCCCACATTGGCCGCCATCTTGAGACGTATTGAGAGGGAGTGAGAGGCTGATAGAGAGGGGGCTGGAGTTCAGGAGCCGCCAGGAAGCAGCAGGCGGGCGGCGCCAAAACCCGGCCTGGAGCCGACCGCCGCCGCCGCCACAGAGGAGCGCGGACTCCCCTTCACTGCTCCACCACCGCCAGGGCAAGCCGAGCCGGAGTCGGAGTCTGAGCCCGAGGGCGTGGCGGCCGCTGGCACGGCCTCGCGCGCGGCCGCCCGGCCACGCCCCCCGCCAGCGGCCGAACGAGCGACCCGCCCGTGACCCCCGCCCCTCCCAACCCCCAGCCCCGGCCGGCTGCCGCCCGGCTAGGCGTGGCCCGGCCCCTCGAGGGCGGCGAGAGGGGCGCTGGAGGGCGGCGAGAGGGCAGCCCCGCGGCCCGCCGAGGCCCAGGCCGGGCTCACATGGCGCGGGGGGGGGGGCGCGGAGGGAGGGGGCCCTGGCGGCCGCGGAGCGCAGCCCCCCCGCCCGCCTCTACGCCCGGGCGCTGGGTGCCGGCGACGCGCCTGGGGTCGTCTGTCGTCCTGCCGGGCGCCCGCCCGCCCGCTTAGCCGCCGCAACCACCTGCCTGAGCCCAGACCCCCGCACGGCGCAGGCCTCAGCGCACCTGCGCGTGTGCCCGAAGCCTTGACCGTGGGCGGCCCCGCCAGCCGGGGTCTCAAGGACCCAGCACCCCAGAGCGCCCTTGCTGGGGGAGGGCAGGGGCATGGGGAGGCATCAGCCCCTGACCCTCTTGAACTTGCACCCGCCAGCGTCCCACGCTGGGGCCCCAGAGTCCCCGCTCAACACCACCCGGTGACCCAGGGCCCCCTAGCTGTCACCGCCGACTTGGTACTTAGGAGACATGCTCTCTGGAGGCGGTTGAGGCTTGTCTTGTGGCCAATAATCATCTCCTACGCCTTCCTTTCCAGTCACTAATTTGATGTCTTCACTTAAAGAAATGCCCATAAGTTGAGGTTTCAGAGGAGAGCTCCTTGAGCTCCCCAGACAACAAGGGGGCCGAGTGTCACCGTCATTATCCTGAGCTGGGAGGGAACACTAGTGTTCCAGAGGCTGGGAATCCGTCACTGCCTGCCCACAGCACAGACAGAGCAGGTGCTGGTTATAATTGTTTCTAGACGTCCTGCCATGCTCAGTTGAACGTCAAAGCCATAAACGTTGCCCGACTACAATCAAACTGGAGTACGCAGACATTTCTGCATCATTGCCGGGTGGAAATACACTGAGTGGAGTTGGATGAGATGGCAGCAAGTGCTTAAGGAGGGGGTGCTGTGGGAATACCAACAAGATGACTGCTAGTCTCCGTTTCCTTCTCTCGTCTGCTTTGTGTTTTCTTTCAGGACCAGAAGAAATGATGCATATGTAAGGAAAAAAACTTTTTATTTCCAGAGGAGTTTTCCACCCCACAATCTACCCGCAGCCTCCTTTGAGCAAGCCAGTAAAAGCTTTTTTTTTTAACCTGCCTTCTCACTATGACAATTTCCGGAGCTGCTATGTGGCTGTGTTTAAAAGTCCCCCTCGGGATCCAGAGTGCAATCCATATCACAAAGGCATCCTCCCAGTCCCAAATAGCCATGTGACCTCATTTCAGAAGGTTGTTCTTGTTACCATAGACCCAGAATGGAGTTTAAGCTGTTGATCTTGACTGTGGTTGTCGACTCAGCCTCTCATGGGCACCTCATGGGCAGTGGAGCAAACTGTGCCAATCTGTGCTACCACCAGGACTGGGAGAGGAAGCCAACAGTGGTGGGCCATAGGTCAATGTGTGGATGGGGATGATCAGGTCTTTCTTCATTATTCTGTTTCAGTCTGGAAACACCACTGAAGCCTGCTCAGTGTCATAGCAACACACAAACCTTCACTGACAGTCTGGGGCACATTGGCTGCAAATCAAACCCGGGTCTTCCCGGTGAAAGACGATGAGAGGTCTACCACTGAAGCACCGTGGCCCTCACCTCAAACCAGGGCAGTCATTTCCGGAGTTCAAACCAGACCACAATGCAGGATGACTGAGATTGCCACCAGAATCTGATACTGATGCAGAAAAAAACCTAACTACCATTTTATTGACTCCCAATAGGACAAAGATCTGCCCCTTTGGGGTTTTGAGACTTTAAATCCTTACAGCAGGGGTCGCAACCTGTGGGTCGCGACCCCTTTGGGGATCAAATAACCCTTTAACAGGGGTCATCCAATTCATAACGATAGCAAAATTACAGTTATAAAGTAGCAATGAAAATAATTTTATGGTTGCAGGTGACCACAACATGAACTGTATTAAAGGGTGGCGGCATTCAGAAGGTTGAGAACCATTGCCTTACAGAAATAGACAACCTCATATTTCTCCCACGGAGGGGCTAGTCAGTTCAAACCCCTGACCTTGCGATTAGCAGGTTAATGCATAGTCCACTACACCACCAGGGCTCCTAATGATATAATAAGAGATACTATTGTTAGATCTCTCGTGGGAGAAATATACCTCAGTCCTTGGCTTCGCGTGAGAAAGAATTCACTCCGCAGCCTGGATTGTGATCCAAGTGAGTTTTTTGAGAGAAGAAGTTTCAGGTTTACACAGGCACCTCAGGGCCCCTCACCCCTGCACAGCTTGCCTAGAAGCTGCTGGAGAGAAAGTCACTACGTGGGCTCCAGGATCCTGCCTTTTCTTTCTTTTCTTAAATCGTTTTATTAGGGGCTCATACAATTCTTATCACAATCCATACATACATCAATTGTGTAAAGCACATTGTACACTCACTGCCCTCATTATTCTCAAAACATTTGCCTCCACTTAAGCCCCTGGCATCAATCAAGTCCTCATTTTTACCCCTTCCTCCCCCATCCCTCAAGAAACCTTGATAATTTGTGAGTGGTGATATTGGGAGGGTAGAGGGAGGGTGGATTGGAAAGAGGAAACCGATTACAAGTATCTACATGTGACCTCCTCCCTGGGGGACGGACAACAGAAAAGTGGGTGAAGGGAGACATCGGAGAGGTCAAGATCCTGCCATTTCAATTCCTCCACAGGGAGGCATGGTTGATGGTCCTGGTCAACCCCATTGGCTGGATTGAATTCACCTGGCTCAGATGGGCCAATCCAGGTGTAACACCCACCTAGGTGTACCACCCCTTCCTGGCCGGAAGTTTGAACCTGAGCATATGTAATGGATGACCCACTCCCTATGCTAAGCTACCTAACAGTATTTGCAAGATGCCGAGCAATGTTCTAAGCTTTTTGTATATAATAATTCAATTATTTCACTTAAGAAGCCTATGTGTGGACTCTATTCTTGCCTCATTTTACAGATGAAAAATCAGTGGCACAGGATGATAAAGTCATGAGCCTATGACCACACAGTGAGGAAGTGGAAAGGAGAGATTTGAACCCAGGCTGCAGAGTCCATGCCTTGGGTGCCTACAGCGCCACATAGGACACAGGAAAGCATGGAGCAGACTCGGCGTAAGACCTAGCATGTATGTGCTAGGACTGCATGAGAGTAGCTGCTACTCAGATCCAGAAGAGAATACAAGGCTATTGCAAAAATTATTTTTTCCAAGAGAGGGTGGAATTCTGCATCTTGTGCGAAATCCCCCAACCTGCACATGGCACAGCTACTTCAGAAGGTTCCCAACAATGTGTGCTGTGTGGCAAACCTAACTGAGCTCAGGGGGAGCTGGTCTGTGGGTTATGTTACCCAGAAGGTGAGCAGTTTGAACTCACCAGCCACCACTCCAAGGGAGAAAGAGAAGGCTTTCTGCTCCCATGGACTTACAGTCTTTGAAGTGGCAGGGAGCATTTCCATGCAGCCTATGATTAGGATCTAGGAGGGTGAGGGTGGATGGAGTTGGTTGAGACCTGGCTTCAGGGCATTTCCCAGAAGGGCTTCCTGCAGTGACTCTGCCTTCAGGAATGTCTGGTGACCCTGAGGGCAGCAAAGTCCTAAGCACACTCAGGCAGTGGTTCTCAACCTTCCTAATACAGGTCCTTTTGTTGTGGTGGCCCCCCCCCCCCCGACCATTAAATGATTTTCTTGCTACTTCATCACTGTAATTTTGCTACAGTTATGAATTGGACGAGCCCTGTGAAAGGGTCATATGACTCCCAAAGGGGTCGCAACCCACAGGGTGAGAACCACTGCACTAAGGGTTCCCCTTCCGGGCAGCTCTACCAGTGTCTGATGTGCATAGTTCTGTGAGGTGAGAGAAATGAACTTAGTGTCTGCTTCTGGTGACAGTTGATGTGGGTGGGCTTTCTCCCTATGTCAAATCCCTCTCAAGCCATTTGTCACCACAACAGAGGGAGCCACACACATAAAGCAAGAAGAGGAGGCAGCATAGCAGGACGGTAAGCAGAACAAAGATTGAATAAGCACAATTCACTTCAATCATGAATCGGGTGCCCTTGAGATGTGAGGAAGACCCCAGTCTAGTGACATTAGATCAGGTTTAGGGATTGAGTGACGGGACCCTCTTGGCTCCCCTCAGCCCCTATCTTGCTTTCCCATTGACCCTGCCCCTTACATCGTGATTGGTCCTTATTCCAGCATGATGGTTGGTTTCATAATCACAACATGTGGGAATGTGTTAGTCGATAGGTTATACAGGCACAGTCTCTGGAATGGGTAAGTGAGGAGGTGTGACTGGTGACATGACTGGTGGAATGGATCATGTGAAGTGATTTGAGATCGTTGTTCAGACCTGATAGGTCATCCAGGCCTCTAGTTGATCCTGGCAGTACTCTAGTTTAAGGAAACAGAATGTTAGGCATTTAAGTCATATTTAAGCTTAAATTTTGAGCAATAGGCTGTGGCTCACAGTGAGAGTCTATGTGGAGACCCTAAATCCATTTTGAGGGGCCACACATTCAGTCACCATTGAGTTCTTTCCTACTGCTGACCGGCAGTGGAAAGCTTGCGTCCACTCCCCGGGCCAGACTCAGCGATATACGGTCGTGTGCACATCCCAATGAAGGTCCCGCTCATGCTCTCACAGGCCCTCCCGCAACTCCATGAATTGATCCGTCTTCAGGGACAGTTTTGTGACAAAGGTGTTTGTTTTCCATGTCTCATTTAAGCTTTCAGGAGCTCAGGTGGTGATGCTGGATAGTGTTGGACTATTAACAGCAAGATCGCTGGTTCGAAGCCACTAGTCATTCCACAGGAGAAAGATGAGGTTATTGCTTCCTGTAAAGGTAGCAACTTCAGGATCCCTACACAGAGTCACTATGAGTCAGAGTCAGCAGGACAGAATGAGTGTCATTTTATTTAAGTAACTGTGGCTGTGGGTCCTTCCGACACCATTGTGGCCTCATGCGGATGTTCTCCTTCATCCAGAACAGCGGTTTGTGTCTTTTTCTTGTGTAAAACATAGCAAAGGAGTTCCTAATAAAATAAAGTTGAATTGGGAGTCTTTTTTCCCTCAAACAAAGTAAATCCATAAATAGAAATGAGACTATGGTGCTAATAACCAGTTGGAGAGTTGAGAGAGCTGAACACTCAATCCTGGTAGAAACCCATTGTGACTTTAAAAACTTGCTCAAGGTCATCCATAGCCTATGAGGTTGAGTTGAGCAGACACAAAACAGATGTGTTGGGGAGTAATTGTGTACATTAAGTAAACAATTTATCTTTCTAAAGATTCTGTCTAAAACTTACTTTAAATAGTAAGTTTTCCCCTGGGCTAGGGAAAGGTCAGGGAGCTTAACCCCCTAGTATCCACCCCCTCTCAGCATTCATCATGTTAGGCCAGAGGAGCCAAATCACACCCACTACCCAGGGAGCACTGCTTCCAAAAGCCCATTGCCTGTGCCGGGGCAGAGGGCAGGTACCCGGACCAGAAATGCTGACAGAGTGGAACCAGCGGGCTCAGCCCCCAGCTTCCTGAGAGAGCAGCTGTGATGGTTCACTTTTGGACAAATGTCAATGCATGACTTGGGCAGCACGAAAAGCAGATGTGCAGAGGTTGTTCGCTGTATTCCAGAAGTTCACACACTCCCCGCAGGCTCTTTGGTGGCTTCCACCTTCAATCCCAAAAGGCCACTGCCGTCCAGTGGATTCCAACCACAGTGACCCTATATGGAGTTTTCAAGACTGTAAATCTTCATGGGAGCCAGCAGTCTCATTGTCCCCCTTGGGACAGGGAGCTAGCAGCCCGTTTCACCTCCAGGACCCCTTCCTCTCTAATTCTGGATCCAGTCCCTCCAAATATCCTGCCCTGCCCTTGTCTAGGCTTCTTAAATGCGTTCCATGCTGCTTATGTTAGTCTGGGTGCCTTAGCGAAACAAATCCACAGAAACGCGTATGTATAAGAGAGAGTTTTATGTAAAGGGTGAGTGCACATCAGGAAAACATGCCCGCATTTGCTTATGCACCCGCTTTGTCTTCAGCGATCATGTCGAGATAGGCTGGTGGCTTCTTCCATGTGGGCTTTGTTGTTTCTTAGCTAGATGGCCCCTTGTTTATCTTCCAGTCTTTAAGACCCTGGACACTATATCTTTTGATAGCCGGGCCCAGGGTGCTTAACCACTACACCACAAGGGTTCATTAGCTTGTGACTTATCTCCTGCCATTCACACTAGATGCTCAAAATAGCAGGAAACCAGGTTTCTCCTTTGTGGCCACACCAGGTACTGACAGAACCAAGAACAGAGAAATGCTTAGTTATATATCTTGACTATCATTAGCATATTATATGCCTGGCAATATGTAAGCCTTCGCTCCCCTGACCTCTCACAGTCTCGGTAAAATGAAGCTAATAAAAGTAGTGCTCTCACAAACTTGGTAGGAGATTAAACAACTCACATAAGGGTACACAGCCTATCAACGAGGAGGCGAGATGAGGCAGTGTGTGGCTGCTGAACCCACACCCTTCACAACACCTGCATTAAAATGACTGAGGGCTATGAGGAACCAGACAGAAGCAGGTTCACACCCCAGATTGAGTCAATTTAACTGCCTATTGTGCCTGACCCTTCTATCTCTGATCTTAGAAATGGGGTTAACAACAACAAAACACTGTAGAAGAAATGTCCAGCAGATGACAGGCACGCGATTAAACAACAAAAAATAAATCACTTAAGTTGAAATTCGAACTCCTGGAAACCCCTCACACACGTGCAGAAAAGGATTGAGCCCATACGGTGTTTCCAGTGCCCCCGTCCTTCCCCGCTAAAATGAGCATTTGATAAGGTAATGCCTGGATTGTTCCAAGCCCAAGACTGTGGAGAACTAAAGGAAAACCCAGCATTATGAATCTTTGAGCACAGCCCTGCTGGGAAACCGCCCTGCAGTCACTTGTTGATGACTGGAGGAGGGACAAGAGTAGGGAGAAGAACGAGGACTGAATGTGACACATAAGCAGGGATGGCCTACATTCCATAAAGGAAAAAACTCAAGGTCTGCTTTTTCTGGTGCCGGAAAGTTAAAACCCATCTGGTGCAGTTGAAAAGGTGTGTGTGTGTAGTGGGGGGGGGGTGTTAGGGAGGAGGGGCGATGAGTCCAAAGGATGAACTCCATCTGCAATTGTGTCCTCAACTGCTTTCCCCTGCTAGCCACACGATATTTGTGGCTGGCCTGCCCTGCTTTTGTTATCAAGCCCAGAGAGGGCAAGAGACTAGCTCGAAGCCACACTGCAAGTTGGCAGCAGAATCAGGCCGAGAACTCTGGATGCTTAGAAAGCTTCACACAGACCTGAGAAAGTACCAAGGGAAGACCTGTTCGCTAACTGGGCAGCACTCACTGCATGCCAGCGCTGTTCCAGTGCCCCAGCCAGGGCATTGCTCCCTGTGTCTGTGTGTCTTCAGTGATGCACACAGGTGACGGATTGGCTTTTAATAGCATGCTTGGAAGGTTGAGGCCACCCAGCGGCACCTAGAAAGAAGGGCCTGCAAATCTACTTCAGACCAAGCAGCCTTTCCAGACCCTGGGGAGCACAGTTCTTCTTGGACACACAAGGAGGCCAGGAGTTGAAGTTGATTCCATGATGTAGTTGATTCCATGGTTCCCGGTTGTAGCTATACCTAGAGTCACATCCACATTCATGTTTATATCTCTTCACTCCATGGGGTGTTCATGGCTCCAACTCTTCTGAAGCAGACCACCAGGATTTTGTTTAAGAGGCCTCTGGATAGGTTTGAACTGCCAACCTTTTAGTTTGTAGCTGAGTGCTAAACAACTTGTGCCATGCAGGGTGCTAAGCTCAGAAACTCAGTCGGTGCTTCATGATCTCAGTTGGAATTATAGAGAGGGTCAGTGATGACCCATTGACTGCTGGGTAATTGTTGATGTAGTCTCCCTGTGCAGACATGTAAAGTACCTGAAAACTTAAAATCCAACTCATTGAGTGCATCATCCTGCCGTGCGCCAGCCCAGCAGCATGCTCTGCTGGGGACATTTAGCCATGCCTGGAGACATTCTGAAGAAGGGAGTCGCACTGCCATCTAGTGGGCTGAGACCAGGGATGCTCGCTTAGCATCCTGGTGCAGGGAACAACACAGCCCCACAAGAACGATGTTGGCCAAAATGTCAGCAGAGCTGCCACTGGGAAAATGGTCTAGTCCAAGCGCTGACCTTCGTAGAGGAAGAAAGCCAATCCAGAGCAGCTAAGTGACCTGCTGTGGGTTGCACAGCCTGATTCCAAGCCCAGTACTATACCCAAAGCTGTTACCACGCCCAAAATTAAACAGCAATAGCTGCCCAAAGGCCTCTTAGTTTGAGGACCAAGTAAGACAGTAAATGAGAAAGCCCTTTGACAAATGTGGCATGCTGCACAAACATGAGATGTTATTACCCAGGATCTTTTGATATATGTAAATAGATCTTGTACCAGGTCAGTTAATTTTCCAACTGCTCTATCTGAGCTTTCAGATGGCAGCACCTCTGTCCAACCCAGGAAAGGACTCCTGTGCAGGCTGAGCAGCCCTGGAAAGCCTCATGCCTGGCTTCTCCCACCCCTCAGCTAATCTCCAAGTGATTAATAAGGGCTCTCACTATGTTGTGCCTCCCAGCTGACAGATACTAGGCTATCAAAGCATTCGTATCACCTCCTTGATGCCTGAGGAGGAATATAGTTTCATGTGTGAGAGTGCCCCAACCCGCGGGACTCAGTTATTCGAGGGGTTCCAAGGAGGACCCAGCCTGAAAGAGAAACGGGCGAGAGAGAGGAGCGAGACCAAGCAGATTCTTGTCAAGGTCTGAGTTTATTGCTACACAAGCCTCTCTATAAAGGGTGAGGCAAACAAGGGAGTTCAAAGGGGAGATAAAAAAAAGGAAGGGCGGGGGTGTAGAGCACACAGGGCAGGCGGCCGCAAGTCTGCAGTTGGAATGTCCGGTGCTGGAGCAGACAAGGGTGGGCCATCTGGTGTGTGTCAGGGTAAGATAAGGTTGAGGTGACGTGGCTTTAGCCCTGCTGGGCAGGCAATATGGCCTTGGTTTTGTCAGGCTGATTATGCCCGGTTCCCAACATGAGAGAAGCCAGGAATATCTCCTCTCACAACTGTGCAGCAAACGAGATCAGATCTCCCAATCTGATTTTCAGCCCTCCTGTCTTTCCAAGTGAAGTGGATGGTCCATTTCACATTGTCTCAAGTCTTTGCACATTGCATGCCAACATTGCGACACAGGGCGCGGCTGTGGGTCTTAGTAGACAAAGCCCCCACCCAGAACCCTGCCCTCAGAGCTCCTTGGTCACCCTGCACAACGCAGGTCCAGGCCGGGCTCCACACTGCAAGGCGATCAACCCTGACCCTCCAGTGTGGCCGTCCTCACACGCTCCCACATCCACCTAGAAGGACTGGAGATGAGAGATTCCGGAAGCTCCCTGCCTCATCTGCCTCCCTCCCCAGAGCGACAGAGCAACTGTAACTGATTAGGCAGGATGCAGCCTCGTTCCCAGTCCCCACCCTCTCTGGGAAAGCAGGGATGTCTGGCACCTCATCCAAGGCCTTTCCCATGTGATCTCATTACTAAGGAGCTGCTCCTCTACCGCCCACCTCCATCACCTCATCTACATATGGGGGAGATGAGTATGTCTTCTTTGCTGCTCCTTCCCTGAGTCCACCCCAGGAGCTCCCTGAACAGATCACCAATCACTTCTCATTACACCTGCAGCAGCCGTCAGATACTGCTGAACAGAGACAGGCGCCTCCCCTGCTGCTGCCAGGCTCCAGTGCACATGTGCACACACACGTGCACACGCATTGTACAGGCACACTCACATGGACACACAAGCATGCACACCCATGTGCACAAACTTTGTTCAGAGGTGGGAATTCTGCCCATTTTAGCCTCTAATATTGCAATCAGAGAGTGATAGAACAATGAAAGATGAAGGTGGATGAAGGAAGATCTATTTATTCCCTTACTTGTTACATAACCATTCAGGGCTCTTTTTTTATCCGTACAAACACACCACCACACCATCAACAATCATCAAGTAGATGTCATGTATGCAGTGCTGCCCTATTCAAGGCGGTGCTGAGTATGTGAGGAGGATTCTCTCTAAAGCACAGCTCTGAGGAAGTCTGTCTCCTTCGCACTTTTACACACACAGGGTGAGGAGCCTGCAGGAGGCTCCGTGCGTTGGGTGAAGCCACACGATGAGTGAGGAGACCGAGTGTGTAGCCAGGGGAGTGAGAGCGCAGAGTTCACCACTTCACCACCATGCTGGTGTGCACAATCGATGAAAGGGTGGCTGCCAGCAGCAGGACAGAAAAAAAGTAAAGCATGTAACTTGTGGTTTTATCTCTGGCTTACTTCCAAAAGGAATTGTTTTTGTTGTTCTAAAAAGCTTTATACCGAGAAAAAAAAAGAAAGAAAGAAAGCTTTATACCTCTATAAAAACAAAAGGCTACTGCTGTCAAGCACCTTCAGACTCAAGCCAGAGGAGAGCTCTCCCAGTGGGCTTCCAAGCTGAAAATCTTCACAGAAACACAGTACCTCCTGTGGAGTAGCTGGTTGGTTCAAGCCAGCAACCTGGCAGTTAACAAGTACGTCCCTTGTACCTGTAATACCTGTATAAAGTGTATTAAATATGAACTACTCCTGGTGTGTAATTTTAAATTGAATTATTGTGCCTGGAACTTTTTTTTTAATAGCTAAGAATGGTGAAATGAGACTCCTTTAGATGTTATGATAAGAATACACACTACACAGGGCTTGGACCCAACCCAGCTTAATTCAAAGGAAGGCAGATTTATTTTCTTCTGCTTCCCAGAAGGTTCCCCAGCAGAACGTGTGTTAAACAAAATTGTTTAGCTATGGAAAAGAGCAATCTCCTCTTGGGAAGATCCTGGTAGAAGGGGGCTTTGGTTGCATATCCAGCTCAACCCAGCCCCAGAGGCCTCGTCATGTTTTATTTTGTTTTGCCCTTGACACTGATTGTCTTGGGAACTGTGGCCCCCGAGCAATGGCCAGGAAGTCAGGTCTTCTTGATGTAAATCCTCTAATATCCCCTACAATGATTTTCAGTGCCAATGGTAAGGCCCGCCCAGTGGCTGCCACATGCCCCTGAGCAAACACGTCAGAGCAGATGAGAGCATGAGACAGCATTTAAGAGAACGGTAGGCTGGCCTTGACTTAGCTGTTTGGCCTCTCCTCAGAAGTCATTTGTGACACTGACTGTCATGGGTTTCATTAAGAACAAGTCTATCTCTACCAAAGAAAACTGCAAGGTAAGAGGACTTTCAGCTCCAGCTACATATGTCTCCAAACTTACTTACATATTGTCCTGTTTTCAGAAGAAAAAAAATTTACTCAGTGCCTCCCGGGCAAATAAAAACTTTGGTACTACAACCTACAATCCCAGATAAAGTGTAGGTATCTGCTTTGGCAGCTCCCCTGGATCGAGCTGCTCCGGTAGCTCTCCACAAAAACCCTGTGAAGAGATGATCAGGCAGGATAGCCTAGTCTGTTCTGCAGAAAGAAGCTACCCCTGAAACCTCAGTGGCTTAAAATCTAGAAGTTTATTTCTTGTTCATGCAAATTCTGACGCTGGAAGGGCAATTCTACAGGGTGTTTGTCCTGCACACCGTCCGTCAGTGATTCGGGCTGCTTCACAAATATGGTGCCACCAGATCAAAAGGTGGATTCCAGGTCATCACAGAAGAGGAAGAGAGAAGTGGGGGTTGTGGATCAGTCTTTACATGCTTTGACACTTTAGTTGACATAGATCGCTGGATAGGGCTGCTTATATAAAGGTTATCAGTTCAAACCCACCTAGCTGTACCACAAAAGGAAGGGGTCATCTGCTTTCATAAAGGGTACAGCCTAGACAACCTCATGCAACAATTGTACTCTGTACCACAAGGGGTGAGCATGAGTCAGAACTGACTTGAAGGCAACAGGATTTGGGGTGTTTTTGTTTGTTTGGTTGGTTGGTTGATTGGTTTGGTTTGCTGAGTGGGAGGTGGTTCTACCTACAGCATATTAATCTGAAGTAGTCACTTTAGGTTTTTTTGTTTGTTTTTTGAGAGATGTGGAAAAGCTCATTGGCTTTAATGGGGAGTTAACTCTGCCGCAGACGGCCTCCTCAAAATTTCCCTCCCGCTTCATAAACTAGCAGAGATTTTCAATGAAGGAGCCTGCAGGCACCCGCTGGACATCTCCTTGCAAGGTCAGTCCTTTGGAGCCACTGGGAGGGAGAAAAAAGAGACTTCTATTCCTGTAAAGAATTCCAGCCCCAGAAATCCTCAGGGGGCAATTCTGCCCTGTCCTCTCGGGTCGCTATGAGTCCGAATTGAATTTATGGCTATGAGTTGAGTTTTAATTCCATTCACTTACTGCTATTGACAGGTTGCTAGATTAGGGCTTGTCTTCCCAAATGCCAGCACTAAACGAAAATGAGCTGTCCGGGCCACAACAAAGGGGTTGGAAATAAATCAGGCACACTCATTAGATACCTATGGCAAAATTCAGAACTGAGCATGCTCTGACCCAAGTCATGTAGACCCAGGTGGAAGGTCCACCTGGTCATACAGAATAGGACTTCACAAAAGTGCACCAAAATCAACCAGTACGATCGACCAATGCCCTCCAGTGGTGTTGGGAGGTGATAGAAGTAGGCCTGGGCTCCTTGTCGCCCTCCCTTGTTCACGTGCTCTGCAAGTGGAGGGTGAGGCCCTTGGGGGTTCCTGCCGTGGCTCCTCAGCTGGTTCTGCACTCCTGCTCAGGTATTCCTCCCATGAAACCGCCATATTCAGCTGCAAACTTTCCCCACCCCTGCCATGCAGCCCGGCGTGCTTTCCGGAGATAGTGGGGACTTTTGGGGACTGCGATACCTGAAACTTTCTTTCATAACATTCACTTGGATTTACAAAAGTGCTTCTGCCATATGAATTCTTTCAGCGTTGCTAAGCAAGAACTGAGGTCAACCACCCCAGAAACCTAACACTATCAAGTCGATTCTGACTTATATCAATCTAGGGGGTCCTCAAACTATGGCCTGCGGACCACATGGCCCTCAGAGGACATTTATTCAGCATGCCGGTGTTTTTGCCCCCTTTTTTTTTTTTACTTCAAATTAGGTATGTGCAGTGCGCATAGGCATTTGTGCATAGTTTTATTTTTAAACTATAGTCCGGCCCTCCAGCGGGTTTGAGGGACAATGAACTGGCCTCCTGTTTAAAAAGTTTGAGGACCCCTGAAAGGACAACGTAGAACTATGCCTGTGGGTTCCCGAAGTTCTAAATCTTTACAGGAGCTGAGAACCGCATCTTTCTCTGTGAGCCATAGCGGATTCCAACTGGCTGGCCTCATGGTCACACACATTCCACCAGGCTCCTTGAGCCTTAACTTGATAATTTAATGAAACGATACTTCTCCAAGTCACACTGTATCAAGGTCTATAATCTTGCTATTCTAATATCAAATTTAAAATAAGGAATATAGTTAAGCTCCAAATCCATAAGCAATAAGATCATTGAATCTCTTTGGACACTATTACTTAAAAAAAGAAAAAAACTCTGTCCAATTATTTTCAGCACAGAAAAGCTTCCAGTGTTTACAGCTTAGTATTTAATTGCTTTTTCTCTTCTTCTTTTGCATTGGTGAATCATTTTGAGCTTATAATAATGTCAAAATAAATAGTTTCCAGAGCCTCCAGGCATTCACTGTGTAATGATCATTTAAAAGATTTCTTGGTTAGAGGGTCCTCAAAAGAATAAAAGGCGTGTCCGCATCCCTGGTCATTTCTATATTCAAAAGAAGAAATTGCTCATCAAATGCTACAAGCCAATTTCTTTCTTCAGCCAAACTGCCCATTTTAGCATCACTGAATTAAGCAAATGGTTCTACATTTCAAAGTCAACAATGATACTCTTTTCCCTTTAACACGAGCATCTTAAACAGCTCAAAAAATAGTCGAGCTCTTTCTTATGGCTTTTCCTGAGAAAGCTGTTTCGTTGTTTATTTTATTTTTTCATCTAGACTTTCATGTTAAGATTTGTGTATTTTAAGTTCTGCTAGTCAGGACATTTTAAATGGAGCCAGATTTTTTTTATATACTGTGTCTTTTAAAATATAATGAGACTGAGCAGTACATCCGTTAATAAAATATAAAGTCTTCCTATTTCTGTTTGTTTGTAATTTCCCTAAGGATAACTCTTAATGTAGTAAAACCAAAACCCGCCATAATGAATTACATTTGGTCTACTGGGGGTTGTGGCCAACCTTTTGATAGAAAAATCCAGAGACTCCCTTCTGCATCTCCTTTCCCAACCAAACCCCGGTGGCTGGAGGCTGGAAGGAAGAAAGAGGCTGGGCTGCTGGGGCAGGGTGGGGAAGGGGTAACCTTGCAGATTATTTCAAATTCTACTCTGAAGGCAGAAAGTTATCCAAATGAGATAGCTAGAGATTCACTTCCTTAGAAAAAGATTGAAATTAATGTGTCCCTTAGAAAAGCCAAAGGAAAAAAGTCGTTATTAATTTAGGCAATTGAAGAACTTTGAAAGCCATGTCTAGTACATAAAAACACCTGTCCCTTGAGCCCATCGGCCTAGGAAACTGAATTTTTATACCATGTAAAATAAAGGAAGGTCATTTCTTAGACTTGCTCAACAGAAGATTGTCATTTTAAACCGGTTACTGTAATGAGAAGCTGGGTTTTCGTAAAAAGGACTGAATGCTTGAGTCAGTGTGAAATGAAATTAGAGATGCATGTTCTGCGCATGGCGGCATTTCCGGAGGAGTCTGTGTTCCTGTGACTGCTCTCGATCTGTCTCGTGCCTTCTGGGAAACTCACACCGTGGTGCCCACATCTAGTCTCTCGGACTTTCTTGCCAGCTTTGGAAAGGTGTTGAGTCTGTTGGATCTGCTGCACAGAGACAGCATGCAAGTGGACCCTTCCCACATTCCTCAGAGAGCAGCCCCCCAGTGTAAAGCTGTGGGTGAGGTTTGATGACCTTTGCCCCTTCATCATCCCGCATTCTTTGAGGGACCCAAGCGCTCCCCCGAGGCATTACCGGAGAAGCAGCTACCCCATAGTTTCCAGATGGTGGGTATCAGCCTGTGTGCTCATTGGGATCGCCAGAGAGCTGTCCAAAAGACATCTTTGTCCCATCTCCACTGAGTCCGATTTTATTGGCCTGGAATGCAGCCTAGGTGCTTGGATTTTTTTCTCTCTCATAAGTTTTTATTGTGAATTAGGTGAAGGTTTACCAAGATCATCAGTTTTTTATTCAACAATTCATACCCATTGTGTTTTATGCCACTTATTGCAATCTCCACAATATAATATGACTTGTTCCACTCCCTACTTATGTCTTCTGTTTCCCTTCCTCCTCTCTTCCTACCCTTCTGAACTTGGGCCTTGGATTAATACTGCCCTTTTGAGATCAAATGGTTTGCTGTTTTCAGGTTTGTGTGCCTCACTTGTGTAATTGCTCCCATTATAGACCAATCTATTATTTGGCTGAATATTGAACCACAGGTAGGAGTTCATTTTCAAACTTAGTGAATAAGGACCATCGTTTCAGAGGTTCTGTTAGTCCCTATCCAGCCAATAAGCCTGGTCTCTTTTATGACTGTGAATTTTGCTTCACTATCTAGGACCTTTGGATGTGATCCCTTTCAAAGAAGTTGGAATTGATAGTTGGAGATCATCTAGTTATTCTGTGCTCAGAGTCATGAAGTCTAATGTTCATGTGGTCCACTCACCACTCTTTCCTCCAGAGTGAGGGTGACAATACTTGCCACCTAGATGGCCACTTGTGAGCTTCTGAAATCCAGCTGCTACTCACCAGCATGGATGTCGAACATAGTCTTTACAGTCTAGGTAATGACAATTGTTCTTGGTGTCCTTCACAACTATAATCCCCAGCCCCCCAGCCCAATAAAGCACTCCCTCCAGTTGTTCGGTTATGCCTAAGGAGTTTTGATAACTTCATCTTCTGTGTGCTCCGGAATATTCAATTCCCTGGATGGTCAGAATGGTCAGTCAGGGCTCAGAATCTTGGTGTTAAGGCTTCTGGTGGGATCCTGGCACATCAGACACAGAGGTTGTGAGGCTAGAGGATGGGCAGAAGGGGATCATACTGAGTCTAACAAGGAAAGAAAAGGAAATGAAGGATATAAGCAATTAAAAGCAAGCGCATAAATAGATACAAATACACAGATGGCCCTTGCAACATTATTCCCAATCTCGCAAACGTGTCAACGGTCTAAATACCCATCAATAGGTGAATGGATAAGTCAAACATGTTGCCTACGGTATATACAATGGACTACTACTCAGCCATAAAGAGAAATGAACTCTTGACACAGGCTACAAGAGGAATGAACCTCATAAGCATTATGCTGAGTGAAATAAATCAGCTTCAAAAAGGACACATTTTGCTTAATTCCACTTACAAAAAATATCTAGGCTAGGAAAATGAATAGAGACAAACATCTCCCAATTGTTTCCAGGGATAGGTAGGAAGGTAAGTATGGTTGTCACATAATGCCATGTCAATTGGACAAATAAGTGAGGTGGAGTCTTTCTTATACCTATATGAGTGTCCTTGGATTTATTTCTCTAGTCAACCCAGCCTAACCCAGTAGGGCCTGGAGGGGAAGTGCCATCCCTGAGACGATACTGAGCTTCCATAAGGGTGATGACATAATTTTGGAATGGGTAAGGATGATATATGAACAACATGCAGAATGCCACTTAATTATAATCTTGTAGAGCGTGGAAGTGACGAATGTTTTGATGCATGTATATTTAGTATGATTTTTAAAGAGTGTACGCAAAAGAGCAATATGGCAAGTCTGTGTTGCCATTTGCTGTTGCTCAGCTAAAAGCGATTCGGGCCTGTGTAGTTCAAAGGGAACCACAGAGGCTCAGGAGGAAAGCTGGTACCATCTCCAACTGAGACTTGTCTGACCAAATGCAGAGTCTCCCTTCAAGTAACTGACAGGTCAGAGGCAGCTCATCTCTGCTGCAGAAGCAATGATTTGTCTCAATTCCCAGACCACTGTCACAGCCATGTCTTGTTGCTCTCGGTGCCCCCCTTCCCCACCACAATAAGTCACTAGAAAGCCATGCTTCATTTAAAAACAAACAAATAAAACCCTTCTGCCTCCATCCTGGCACTGTTTCAGCTTATTTAGCATCATAACATATGTCATCTGTTTCCCTAAACAATCTAACATGGACATGGCACGATGGGACTGATGAGTTAGGCAAATGAGAACCAGCCTGCCCTCTGAACACACACGATGGCATTTGACTTGCTGTCAGTAGATGCTGTCGCGTTTCTTCTCCTCTTTCATGGAAAATAAATACAGAAAAGAATGAGGACATGAAAAGGGCTGCAAGATGTTTAGCTCTGGTCTTTCTAGAAAGTGTAGAAAAAAAGTATGTGACCCCTGCCTGCCTTTAGATGCCCCACTCCTCTGGCAAACAAGGATTGCACACTGACCATGGACAAGACATCTGGATCTGGGGGGAGGATATAACAATTGCCCCCACCAGCAAAGAGTTTCCAGATTTACGGGACTACACAGGCCAGGGAGCAGCTCATAAAAAGAACAAGAAGAATCGCAAAGGAGGGTGTGCTCCAGCACCACTTCGTCCAGCTGCAGGCACATGAAGGCAAAGTTTCTTTTGCTTTCAGTCAAGTTTATGATTTCCGCTGCATCCCTTACCAACACCTTCACGAAGATCTAGGTTCTTGGGTTGTTTCGCTCCAGGGCGGACATCTCCTTGGTAAAGCTTTATGGACAGCTCATGGTCCAAGAATTCCACCTATATGTTTTGAAAGGGGCCACGTTAAAACCCCTGGCTCAGACTTTCAGGACTGGGCACAATACAGCAAACCCACCATGGGGACAGCAGGATTTGGTAACACTCTCATCTCCATCACAACCTGGACCTGGCAAAGCTATTTTCTTCCACTCACCATCTTTCAATCAATATTTACTCAGCTATTAGTTGCTCCCCAGGCTCAGCATCAGAAAAGTGTTCAAACGTTACCGAATTGTCCATCTAATGGTAGAGGTCTGTGCAAGGGATATGAGAGCAAGAGGCTCAGAGATGATCAGTGGGTAACGAGAGAGGGATTCACCTTTATCATTTGTAGAAAGCCCCTGAGGCTTAGTCACATTGGCAGACTTTCCCTGGAGCAAGCAAATAAAGCTGCTCCCGGCTCAGCTCCATTCCTGATCTGGTCTTGCCATGAGACTATCCAGGCTTTGTCCCAACCCCACGTTCTGGAAACCACGAGTGGAAGGAGGTGGATCTTGGGGATACCATGGAAAAGAATGGGCATTGCACAACACTTCATTGTACTCATATGCAAAGGCCAAGAGATAGAACCAGGTGAGACTGTGAACAGGACAAGGTGATACTGCATGGTTTAAAATCAGAAAAGGTGTGCATCAGGGTTGTATCCTTTCACTGTTCTTATTCCATCTGTATGCTGAGCAATTTATACAAGAAGCTGGTCTATGTGAAAAAGAACATGGCATCAGGATTAGAGGAAGACCCAAGTAATGTCATTAGGAACATTTTCGCACTAAAAATTTTAGGTCATGGCATCAAAAAAGTGTCATTTTAACCTAAATGGGTTTTTAGACCAGTGAAATAACAGTGAGAGTGAGTCAGCATTGTGCACAGAATTGAGCGATACTGGTTCTTTGGGAAATTCATAATCCAATACTGACACTGCTGAGATAAAGAATGACAGTGAGGAAGATTCTACACCTGAGCTCTGTGATGGGCCAACGTGGTGCTCTACTCTCTTCAGGAATGGATGAGCCAGCTCCACCAAGATTCCCCTTTACTGGAGCACCTGCTATGTATGTAGACGTTGAACACAAGAACGCTTTGGCGTTCCTACAATGATTTCTGACCGATGAGGTCATCGAAAAATTGATTATGATAGCCCGGAGGTTTACTTTCAGGTTTTAACCCCTCTTCAGTTAATTTCTGTGCATGGGGGAAGGTTTGGGGCTTGCTTCATTTTCCTACATACGGTATCTCAGTTTGTCCAACACCATTTGTTGAGCAAGCAGAATTTGTCCCTTTGGATATTTCTGTGTCCTTTTTCGAAGGCTAGGTTCCTGTTGACTGGTGAATATATGTGTAGCTTTTCTGTTCGAATCCATTGATCTATATACCTCTCAGTGTACCAATACACTGCTCTCCCTTAGGGAAAAACAACAACAAAAGTTGTATGAGCCCCTATATAATGATTTTTTTTAATGGACGATGAACTATTTTCCAGGCCAGCACTATCCTATGTTTGAGCACATTGCTGCAGCCACTGTGTCAATCCATCATGCCTTATAGCCTGCGGTACTCATGTTCAGGTATAGTGTTCTGCCATTCACAAGGTTCACACTGGCCAGTTCTTTCAGAAGTGGAAGACCAGGTCCTCCTCCCTCGTCTCTGTCTGGAAACTGCTGAAGTCTACCTGCAGTGAGTGACCCAGCAGGCATTTGAACTACTGGCTGCAAAATTTCCACCATTACAGCCAAATGCAGGCCACCACAGTACAACAGACAGTAACAGCATCTTAACACCACACAAAGGCTCCTCCCTGGGGAGACCACGTGTTCAGGCAATTGCTGCTGTTACACATGTAAGTGGGGGCTACATGAAGTCGCACCATCTCCTGTGGCCCTTCCAGGAACAGGCCATTCTGCTGTTGTTTCTACTGGACTTAGGCTCAGCTGCCAACCTGCCCTCTGCACGCATTCTTCTCCTTACCCTTCCATGTCACCTTCTCTTTGCCCAAGTCAATACTGCTGGTCAGTCACCTACTGGTGGATGCTTGCTTCTGAAGTTTCTGAACCACATTTCCCCATGGTTATGAGACATTGCTGCTGCCACTGCGAGCATTTAACAGGTTACTTTACACCTTCAATGAGAAATCTAGGGGAATAGAAAGAAAGCTTCTTCTTTCTCCCAAGGAGTGGGTGGTGGTTTTGAACCGTTTCCCTTGAGGTTAGCAGCCCAATGTGTAACCCACTACACCAGTAGAGCCTTGGTGGCACTGTCCAGCAATTATTAGACTGCTAAATATGAGGTCAGGGTTTCAAACCTACCAACTTCTCCTTGGGAGAACGATAAAGCTGTTCCCATAAAAGACTGACAGCTCCAGAAGCCCTCTATAGGGTGGCTATGAGTTGGAATTTTGCGGTCATTTAGGGCTTTTTGGTGGCATGTGATTTTTTAGGGCTTTTAGGTTGTTTGTGGACGTTCAAGGTGTGTTTGGGGCATTCGGGTGGTTTGGGGTTTTTAGGGTGTTTTATAAGATTTTAGGGAGTGTTTAAGGGATTTAGGGGTGGTTTTTTAGAGTGTATAGGTATTTTTCAGCACAATATGGAGTTTTTAGTGATGTTACAGAGTTCCTTAGGGATTTTAGGGTATTTTTCATATTATATGTGTTTTTTTCCCCCAGCATTTTAGGTTTTCTTAGGGCTTTCATGGTGTTTTCAGGGCATATATGGGGTTTAGGAATGTTTAGGGTTTGGGAATCTTCTAAGGATGATTTTTGGAAGTTTCACATGTTTGGGTGGGCATTTGGTGTTTTTTTGTGGCTTTAGAGTGTTTATGGGATCCTGTCAATTTGCAGCTTTAATTCCGCAAAGAAAAGTCAGACAGCAAGCCAGAAAGGAGCAGGAAATGAAGGGGAAGCCCAGGCCACATGTTACAGCTGCCAAGTCCGGAGAACCTAGGTGTGGTCGTTGGCTACCTGGGACCGGGAGTGGGGCTGTGCTCCTGCCCAAGGGTGCTAGGGAGTAAACCAATCTCAGCTGGACGTTTGGCTTTTCTACTAATTAGCCGACTCCATGAACTTTCCCAGGGGCAGCTGGCGAATTGCCAGGGGAACCCAGCTAGAACCCCCACACAAAAGCACAGGGATGGTTACAGGAACAGGAGGTTTCACACAGTGGATGTGCAGGGCTTGGGGTCGGGATTGGGGGCCAAGGTGAGGAAGGGGCAGCAATAAGGCCTGGTCCCAAATAATCAGACACTGAGCAATAAAAGTACAAGGACTGCCAAGAGAACATGGGGACAAAGGATGGCTGGACTTCATTTGATATCTTTGGACGTGCTGTCAGGAGAGACCAGTCCCTGAAGGGACATCAAGTCCATGAAGGACATGATGCTTGGCAAAAAGTGGAGGACGGGCAATAAAACAGCTCGAACCAGTGGCTACATCAGTGGGCATAGTAACAATGGTGAGGATGGTTTGAGACCTGGCAGTGTTTTATTTTACTGCTTGTGTTTTTCTAGAACTGTCTTTCCTGGATGCACGAGGAAGGATAACTGTGCTTGTGGGAAGCAAATGCACAGTGGGCAGCGCTTTGGCCAACATAGGTACACCACCGGCACACAGTGCCCCCTTACTTGGCATCCAAAGTGACAGGATTTGTCTTTCCCCAGAGCTCTCCAGCCCTGGGGGAAGCGGCCCTGCCTTCGGCGCACCGCCAGGGGGCAGCACTGCTGCTCTCTCACTGGCTACATCTGTGAGGACCCAGAGAGCAGCTCCTTTCTGCTGCTCTCCTCTCAGACTTCTGCCAGAAGCCTTGGCTCGTCCTGGATCCTCCCTTGATTCCCACTCTGCACCTTTGGGGACGCCCAGCCCATTAACTCTCTCCCATCCTTCCTTGCTGCCTCTTGTCCAGATGCCTGAGCTGGGCTTCAAGTAGTTGTAATGTTATGCTTAGGTGAGATGTGTTCAGCTTGTTTACTGTCTGTATACAAGAAAAGAGTGCAGCCCAAGACATCCACCCTTTTGTTCCTCTATGGAAAGCCTGTTACGTGTCATAGTCTTCTCTCTGTGCAGTGCTTTCCTCTGCTGCTGATGCTTTTACATGAAATAGGACTCGGTGTGTCACCGCTACAGGAAATTATCTCTGAAAAAATAATATGCCCAGAACTCAGAAACAGTGTCAGCTTGCATCTGGCATCATGGAAGCATCATGGGTGTGTTTCCATTCATTCGCTCCTGAGTGTCACATGTTAAACTCAGTGCATAGCATAAACAGCAGCAGGCACAAACTGAGACAAAGCACACCCTTTGCTGTGAAGCACATTCCGACTCCTGGCTGCCCCTGTGCCACAGAGTAGAACTGCCCCGCAGGGGCTCCCTAGCTGTCATCTTTACAGAGGCACATGGCCACACCTCCCTTTTGGGAAGCCACTGGGTAGGTTTGAACTTCAGGGTTGTAGTAGTTGATATTGTAGAGCCCTGGAGTCAGTTCGGATTCATAGGGGCCTGTGCACTAGAGAGAGAAACAAAGCCCAGTCCTGCGCCATCCTCGCACTTGTTACTGTATTTGAGCCGATTCTCGCAGCCACGGTGTCAATCCACCTAAGTAAGGGTCTTCCTCTTGTTTGCTAACCCTCTGCCAAAAATGATGCCCTTCTTGCAGGACTGGTTCCACCATAGTAATATGTCCAAAGTACCTGAGACAACGTCTCCGCATCCTCTTTCAGATCTCCTGCCTTTAGTTTGTCAGCTCACTTCGATGGAGTCGATGCTGAGCCATAGCGACTCTATGAGATCAGAGCAGAACTATCTCTGTGGGTTTCCCAAAGGCTAACTCTATGGGAGTAGAACGCCTCATCCTTTTCTTCTGAGGACTGACTGGTGGTTCCCCACTGCTGACATTACAGTTGACACCCAAGGCATAAGGTACTATGCCACCAGAAGTCCCTTGCCCCTGTACAATAACCAACACCACCTACACACAAAACCCACCCCTTCTCTGTCAGTTTGATGTATGGTGATGGCTTGAGTTGCTATGAAATTGGAAGCTACTAGGGGGAACCCGACAAAAACTACAATTTTTTCAAAACTATGCATTTAAATTTTTTATCCCCTTCATAGTACTCTCCATTACACTTCACACATTTGTCTAATCTGTGATTACATTCTTGGAAACATTTTTCAAACTCAGCAGTTTGGGTGACACCCTTGTTTTTTCCCCCCCTCTTCTGTGTTGTCAAACCACTGTCCTTCATTCATGGAAACAGAAAGAAGTCACATGGAGTGAGTTCAGGTGATTAGGATATGAGGGACAAGAGAGGCATGCTTTTTTGGGGGATGTTTTCATACTGTTATTTCTTTTCTCTTTTTTTATAATCAATTTTTGGGGCCTCATACAACTCTTATCACAATTGATACATACATCATATTTGTACATTCATTGCCCTCATCATTCTGAAAACATTTGCTCCCCACTTAATCCGCTGGCATCAGCTGATAATTATTCCCCATCCCTCATGAACCCTGAATAATTTCTAAATTATTATTTTGTCTTATCTTACACTATACAATATCTCCCTTCAGCCACTTTTCTGTTGTCTGTCCCCCAGGGAGATGGTTATATGTAGATCCTTGTAATCAGTTTCCCCTTTCCATTCCTCCCTCCCTCTACCCTCCTCGTATCGCCACTCTCACCACTGGTCCTGAAGGGATCATCCGCCCTGGATTCCCTGTGTTTCCAGTTCCTATCTGTACCAGTGTACATCCTCAGGTCTAGCTAGATTTGTAAGGTAGAATGGGGATCATTTTAGTTGTGGGGGAAGAAGCATTTAGGAGCTAGAGGAAAGTTGTATGTTTCATTGTTGCTACAGTGCACCCTGACTGGCTCCTCTCCTCCCTGCTACCCTTCTGTAAGGGGATGTCCAATTATCTACAAATGAGCTTTGGGTTTTCACTCCACACTCCCCCGTATTCACAAAGATATGATTTTTTTGTTCCGATGATGTCTGATACCTGATTCTTCCGACACCTCGTGATCACACATGCTGGTGTGCTTCTTTCATGTGGGCTTTGTTGCTTCTCAGCTACATGACCACTTGTTTAACTTCAAGCTTTTAAGACCCCAGAATGTATAACTTTTGATAGCCGACCACCATCAACTTCAGTCACCACATTTGCTTATGCACCCATTTGCCTCCAGCAATTGTGTTGGGGAGGTGAGCATCACGGAATGCCACTTTAATACAACAAAGTATTTTTGCATTGAGGGAGTACTTGAATGGAGGCCCAATGTACATCTGTTACCTTAATACTAAACCTATAAATATATGCATATAGATCTATTTCCCCATCGTTATACATAAATATATTTACATATGCACATGCCTTTATTTAGACCTCTATAAATGCCCTTTGCTTCCTACCTCTTTCCTTGATTTCCTTTTACTTTCTGATTGTCCCACTCTCATGTTCAGCCTTCATTTGTGTTTCAGTAATTCCTCTAGGTTACATTACTCTTGGTTACACTCTACCAAGCCTCCTACACCCTCCTCACCATCTATTTGGATCACTTGGTGTTCCCTTGTCCCTGGGTTTGTTAACAGCACTTCCTTTTCCCCTACACCCCCCTTTCCCATCTCCCTCCCCCAGCTGTCAGTCCCATTGTTTTCTCCTCCAGATTGTTCATCCAGCCTATCTCATTTAGACACACCTGTGGAAATCATAGCATGCACAAAAACGAGACAGAGCAAACCCAAGCAACAAAATGAAACAAAAGAACAACACCACCACCAACAAGCCAATGACAAAAAGCAAAACAAAACACAAGAAAGAAAAGCTTTTAGTTAGTTCAAGGACTGTTTGTTGGCCTTTAGGAGTGTTTTCTCATAGAGTATGATGGGTCAGCTAGCCCTGGCCCCAAAGTCTATTTTTGGTATTCCCTGGGGACTTCGTTGCTCTGTTCCCCTTCCTGTTCTGTTGTACACCCTTAGTATTTTGCCTCGGTGTGCTGGGATCAGATCGGGCGATAGAGGCATGCTGTTTTTTTTTGTGTGAGCAGGTGCACTGTCATGGTGGCAAAACCAGTCCCCTGTCTACCACTAATCAGTCCTTTTTATTTTAAATAAATCATTTTATTGGGGGATCTTACAGCTCTTGTAACAATTCATACACCAATTTGTATGAAGCACATTTGTACATACATTGCTATCATCATTTCCAAACATGTTCTTTCTCCTTGAGCTCCTTTTTTCCCCTCCTCCCACCCACGTGAACCACTGATACTTTATACATACTTTTTATTTTTATATTTTACGCCTCTGCTGTATCCCTTCACCCAAACTTCTGCTGTTTGTTCCCCTGGGTGGTGGAGTGGGGCTGTATGTCCATCATTGAGATTGGTTTCCCCTTTCTTCTGCTTCTCCCCCCTACCTTCCCTCGTGGTGTTGCTACTCTCAGTGTTGGTCCTGAGGGGTTTATCTGTCCTGGATTCTGTGTGTCGGAACTTCTAGTCAATAGCAGTGTGCAAGCTCTGGTCTAGCCAGACAACTCAGACCTTCTTACACAATATCTTCAGAACCTCTATATAGGAAGCTTGATTAACAGTCTGACCTAGTGCAATGACTAAACTCCAAATGCACTATCACCCTCACATCAACAAAACCAAACAAATGAGCATCTTCTTGAAGTTTGAGTTCACTTGACGAGGTGTATTTGAGTGAGGTGATGATGGCGTCTTACACTGACTTGATTTATGTTTGCATTCTGGCTTGTGAGAAGAGCACAAGGTCTTGTCACCAGCAATGACCTTGGGAAAAAAAGTGTGGGTGCACTAGCTCAGAGCAAGTTGCCAGATGCCTGCCCAAACAGGAGAATGTATATTTTGAAATGTGTACCCAGTGGAGCTTTGTACCGCTTGGTTTTTTGGCGGGGGTGGGGTGGGGGTGGGTGGAAGGCCGGCTACTCCTTTGTAGGTTAGATAATCTGAGATGTGCTATTTGAAATTTCCTGGGGCCAGTTTTAGACAAAACTAGAAAAGTTAATTTTGCTGTATGGAAAAATCTGACAGTCTGGAAGTATCTAATTTTCCTCACATGCCATCATTCCCCTAGTAGCATTATTCTTAGTTAAAGCTCTCCTCTGTTCCTCCTTAGGGTTTCCCCCACTACCTGATGTTCCTTTTCTCCTACTCATCATCAAGGGACTTGTGTCCAAAGTGAGGACAGCAAATAAGAGACCCTCCTGACTCTCTGTTAAGAAGGGTGCTCTGGTGCATGCGTGTGTTTATGTGTGCACATACAATCGCATTTGAATTTTGTTGGAAGAGGCTTCATAGAGACAGAAAGTGACATGGTTAGAGCTGCTGCACATGTAGAGCACTGTACTCTATGGTGTTCTAATTCAAATGCATGTAAGGTCCAAGAGAGGTAATAGAAGCAAGTGACCAGGGTCAGGGAAGGCAGTAGGAGGAACTGAGGGAGCCTGAATGCCTCACAACCTGCCAGTTTCACTGATTCTTGGATGGGAGAGTACCAACCTAGTGCTGTGAAATCTTCGCAGTTTTCAGAGGCTTGGGGGATTTAAATTTTGTATGTAAAAAATAGACATCTAAATGCTTGTAATTTATTGATTTCGATAAACACACTGAATGCCAGTACTCAAGTCAAACAAACCAAACTAACAGCCATCGAGTCTTTGCCAACTCATAGTGACCCTATTAGACAGGGTAGAACTGCCCCTCAGTTCAGCTCCCAGCCCTGGAAGCCCACCAGTTCCTCGTTATTATCATGAGGAATACTATTTTCAGAAGAGCATTACATACCCCTAGAGACTAAACCATAAAGCCATATAGGCTTTGACCATCAATTCTGATATGCTTTTTCCTCAAACTGATGGGTCATTTGATGGAATCCTTGTATTACTTCCCTAACATAAAAATTAATCAAGCAAAGGAGATTCAGTGCTCAGTACTACAGCCCCCTATTTAGAGATTAACTCTTAAAAACCACCACCACCACCACCACCACCACCACCACCACCACCACCACCACCGCCACCTTATCTATGTTGATAAAAACTTGAGTAGGCTGTATAAATATCTCAAGTATTTAGGATAAAATGGATTCTTATTCTACTGTCACATATTTAGTTTGAGATATGTGTTTCCATCTGAACACAAATTAAATAGACCTCATTGACATCTTTTCAAAATGCCATAAAAATTAAATGAACACCTTAAAAGATACTCAGTATAATTAGGCATCAGAAAAATGTACATCAACACTAGAGCGAGATAGTGTTTCAACCCATCAAGATGACACTAGCCAAGAATATTAAAAATACCATTGAGTGCTGGAAGAATGAACAGATTTGTGTCAGAAGAACAGTCTGAAAGGTCCTTAGAAGCAAGCACGGGGAGACTTCACATGCTTTGGATATGTTATCAGGAGATGCCAGTCCCTGGAAAAGGCTGAAATGTTAGGTTCAAGTATAACAACAGTTTTGAAGATGGTGTAGGACTGCGCAGTGGTTCATTCTGCCTTGAGTTGGAACTGACTCAATAGCACCTAATGCTAAAAGCTAGATGCTTTTGATCCTAAATGAAAAGTGGATGGTCCAGCCTCCATACCAGCTACGTGGACAACTGCCCGTCCCCCCAGAAGAATTTACTTTAGAAGACGGCACTGAACCTGTAGCTAGGGGAGATGGACATGTCTGATCAGAGCACACAGGGGCAAATGAAGGGGGAGGAAGAGAGTGGAGCACACACTGGTCCACCAGGCTTGGAGGATGATTTTGGCACTCTGAACAGCCAATGTACAGAGTGGACCATATGGCTGATCCCACTATGAGACATGCCATCCCTTGCTGGCCCAGAGCCCTATGGGGACAATACCGGAGACTCTGTGTTGGGACTGACCCGACTGGCCCTCCAACACGGAGGCAAATCACTAAAAGCATGCAGCAGAGCAACCATGAGAGCAGAGCGGGTAGCCCCTGAGGGAATACAAAGGACAGACTCTGGGGCCAGAGCATGATACGCCATCAGACCTGACTGAAGGACACACCTATAGAAAAAAAAATCAGACCTTGATCTATTTACAGGTTTTTCTTTCTTAAAATTTTTTTTTGTCTTTTAATTAATTTACTCTTTTATTGATCATTGGTTTTCTGTTGTTGTTTTTTTTGTCATCACAGTGTTCTCACCCATCGCCTATCTTGGTATGGTTTGATTTTTGGTGCATATTATTATCTCAACAGATCTATCTAGATAAGATAGGCTGGAAGAATAGTCTGGAGGAGAAAACAACAGGACCAATGGTTCCCGGGGACATGGGAGAGAGAGAGGAGGGGGTAAGGAGGTGATGCTGACCAATCCAGCGACAGGGGAGCAACAAGTAATCCAAAATCCGTCGCAAGGAGGGTGTGAGAAGCCTGGTAGGTATTCAGCAAGGGCAATGTAACCAAGAGAAATTACTCAAACCCAAGTGAAAGCTGAGCATGATAGTCGGACAAGAGGAAAGTAAAAGTAAATAGAGGAAAGAACTAGGTGATAAAGGGTATTTCTAGAGGTCTACATACTGGCATGTACATATGTAAATATATTTATACAGGAGGGTTCGTAAATAGATCAACGTGCATATATTTATAGACTTAGTATTAAGGCAGTAGATGGACATTGCCAAATACTTACTCAATGCAAGAAGACGTTATATTAAATTGGCATTCCATGATGAACACCTTTCCAACATGATGGTTGAAGAAAAATGTGTGCACTAGCAAATGTGGTGAAGAAAGCTGATGGTGCCTGGCTATCAAAAGTTATAGCATCTGGGATCTTACAGGCTTGAAAATAAAGAAGCGGCCATCTAGCTCAGAAGCAACAAAGCCCACATGGAGGAAGCACACCAGCCTGTGTGACCATGAACTGTTGAAGGGATCAGATATCAAGCATCAAAGAACACAAAAATCATGTCATTGTAAATGAGGGTGAGTGCAGAGTGGAGACTCAAAGCCCATTGGTAGGTAACTGGACACCCCCTTCCTGAAGGGATGTGGGGAGGAGATAAGCCAGTCAGGGTGCAGGGTAGCAACAATGAAACATGTTTCCTCTAGTTCCTAAATGCTTCCTCTCCCCACTATCATGATCCAAATTCTACTTTACAAATCTGGCTAGACAAGGGGATGTACAGAGAGATCGCCTTGGAGATTGGGACAGTAGCGTGGAGCCTCACAAGTGGTGGTCAGGCGTTTCCCCCAGTCACTTGTAGGACCTCAGGATTTAGGCTGGGGATGCCCCCACTTTTTATAGGGGAGAACAACCTGTGGCCTGGTGTGTGGGAGAGGACCAGCGTGAATTCCCCAGCTGCTTGCCACACCAATAAGTGGGGGGTGGGAGCTCCCTCAGTTGGGCCTTCAGGTTTGCCCTAGGCAGAGGGCAGTGGTCTGGAGACAGCTATTGTCTTGTGATGGGAAAGAGAGTGAAAGGAGAGGAAAAAGAGAGAAAGAGGAAGACACAGACTGGGGCAATAATGCCAACCAGACTGACAACCACTCACCCACACACAACTAAAATGCACAGAGTAAACAAAGGTGACAACAGTAAAAAAAAAAAAAAAAGAAAAGAAAACAACTAAAAAGGAGAACCAAATCTGTGAAGGCTGTGGTAGGAAGTAAAGAAGAGCTAGATGGAGCGGAGAAAAGCAGAAAACCTGTAAGAAGAGTCCAATAAAAGGAAAAAGAGAGAAGAGAAAAGGAAGGAGGAGGAGAGAGTATTTTTTAAATGGTTAAAGAAATAACTGACCCTGTGTTATGCTGTGTGTAGCTCTGACTTGTCCTGTGTGCAGTACTGTCTTAGGGGTCAGGCTGCCCACTAGGAGGACAGGGTTGCCCTAGGCAGAGTGTAGGGCTCTGGAAACCAGCAGTGGTATGTGCAAGCAATGAGAGGGAGCAGAGAGAATCGTACAAGCTAAGAGAGAGGTGAAGAAAGCAAAGACAGAAAGAGGAAAGAAAGAAAAAGAGAATAAAGAGAAAGAAGGAAATAAATCCAACTGAGTTCACTAAGGTTGGCTGTGATGGTAAAGAGCAAGGAGAGAGAGAAGGAGGAAATAAAGTATAAAGTAGTAGCTGATCCCTGATTGCTTGGATGAAGGGCCAGAGCGGTTTAGACACTGCTCCAACATGGCAGGGCAGTGTGCCCTTTTAATGCCGGGACCCAGTGGTGCTGGGCAGAATTGCCCTAGTTGACGAGATCACCTTAGAGGCATGACGGAGGTTTCTTCAACGGTGCAGCGCACTGTAGGTGTTTGTCCCAGGTGCCTTGTGTGGTGTACAGCACTCCCACACAGGGCAGGCTGGAGTGCCTCCTGCTATTTGGGTTGATTTGCCCTAAGCGGAGGGAAGTGACCTGGAAGCCTTTAGTGGCATATGAGAGGAGAGAGTGGGAGAAAAGAGGAAAAAGAGGGGAAAAGGGGAAAAAAGAGGGATAAAGAAGAAAGCGAGTAAATAAAAGCCCAACACCAACCTGAGCACGTTGAAACTGAGTGCGGTGGAAAAGTTAGAAGGGCTAGTGAATAAAGTGAGAATAAGTAGAGCAGTGGGTAAGGAGGTAATGATACTTGATCACCTGTCCTTGAGGCCAGAGGAATTCCAACTCTTCCTCAAGGTCACGGGGTCATGGACTTGTAAGGTCTCTCTCTCTGGCCTAAATTCCAACCCCAGTCCTTGACTCCCCGCGAGAAAAATTTCATGCGGAAGCCAGGCTCGTGATCCAAGTGAATTTAATGAGAGTTAAAAGAAGCTTCAGGTTTTACAAGGCACCCATAGGATTCCTTTGACCATGGGGCCTGGCAGAGACTGCCTCAGGTCATGCAAGGATCTCTCTCCTCCCAGGAAGACGACCAGACCACCCCTCTCCCTTCTGGTTCCTGCCTTTTCAAGGGTTCCCGGGGAGGCTGGTGAAGGACCCCAGGTCAATCCCATTGGCTGAACTGCAATCATCTGGCCCAGGTGGGCTGCTCCAGGTGCAACATCCATCGGAGCCCACGGGCAGGAAAATCCAGCTTTCCTATGCTGGCTCTCCTGGGCATGCGTTAATGGACTTTCCCATCCCTGATGTAGGGTTCCACAGATGCTGTGTGAGATTACTTCAAAAGCAAGATCGCGCCCGTGGCCAGGGGTCACTTGGGTGCTGGAGTACCTGCCTTGTGCTGCATGTAGCACTGCAGCAGGGGCTGGGAGGGGGCACTGGGGGGCTCCCTCAGCCCCGTCTAGGGCTCCAAGACCGGCAGGGCCTCCCCAGCTATGTGTAGAATCACTGAGAGGGAAGCTTGTTGTCCTATCTAGACTGCTGATGCTTCCTAGATCAGAGGATTTTCTTTTTTATCCCTCTGGCCAGCTAGAATGAAATTGTCTCCCACAGTCTCTGGGCTACAGCTCAGTGCTGTTTAAGGCTGACACTGCTACAGCGGGTCTTTGTTATGGTAAAAGCTGCCAGGCCCTGTGGCTGAGTTCTGGCATTCCTTAGCTAGGTTGCTTCTTATGCTGATTTATGTTAAGGGACTCCCCTATGTGGTGCTTGGAGCTGAGCAACCAGACTTGGGTTTGAGTTTTAAACCAATCATTTATGTTTCACCCTTAAAAAAAATTCTACTTGTGATGTGCTCAGATTTGGTGGCTGTCAAGCTGACCCCCAGAGGGGGAGATGCAGCTTATCAGGGGGGTTGTTTACTAGTCGGCCAATTGGAACTAAATTTGCTCCCTGGACTCCCGACTTTCTGCCTTTTTCTCCCACACCATGATCTTCCTAAGGTAATAATATATTTTTTCTTCTACTCTAAATTATGGCTACCCACCACCAACCCCTGACCGTGAGCTCAAGGCATCCAACCGCATGGAGAGCTCAGTGTGGGGTTCCCCTCGTGTCTGAGATTCTGCCCCCTCTCAGGGCGTCCACCTGCAGGGATCCCTGCTCCAGGCAAGGGCATATCTGGCACCTGCCACTTCGTCAAAATTATAGTGCTTTAAAGCATTCTTGGTTTGCTTTGTGAGTGGAAATCCCACAAAAGAAGGGGTTCAGGAGAAACCCTGTTACCCTAGTTCTAATTTCAGAACTCCACCTCCCCGTTTCCTTCACCTAATTTCCTATTTTTCTGGTCTGGCAGCAGGAGCTCCAGATAGATGGGTCCTATCTGGTCGCCATTTTCTCTGAATCCCTCCATCTATTTTTTTTACACTCTTAAAAAGTACAAAACATTTACTCTACAAGCGCAAACAGATTTTCAAAAGCAGGGAAAAACCTGAACGTTCAGTACATGGTTCAATCGTCTTTTCATCTCTGTGCCCTAACTATGCTGAGCTCCATGGAACTGCATGGAGGGGAGCTATTCTGGCGTCATCGAGCCAAGTGAGTGTTTTGAATTACCTCAAGTGAATATTTGACTGGAAAGCATAGGGTGTAAAAAAACCCCTGAAATCAGTTGGTGCACATCCATCACAAAGAACAGGGCCTTGTACTTAAACCTTTTTTCTGAAAATAAGCAGCCATCTAAGTGAGATATCAACTAAGGCCACCCAGAACAAGCAGCACAGCCAGTGTGATGCCAGGGTGATAAATAATAGAATCTCAATCTGCAGGTATGAACAAGAATCAGAGCTTAAGTTCGGAACACCCAGTTTGCAAAAGGACTCAAATGCACATGCGGGGTGAATTCCCTCTGACCACAGTCCATGGACATGAACAGATACAGTTAAGTTCAAATGTAACACCTGATCATTTGATCTCTTCAGACTAATTTTAATTTGGTTCCAGTTTTTAGTATTTTTCACTTTCTGTTCGATTGAGGTTTTTCTCTCTTTTATCATTGTTAGTTTTTCTTTTCTACTTGTTTCTTGATTTTGTTTTGTATTTTTTTTTAATACATATGAAATCCAGGAGAGGTAAATCCAGAGAGACACTAACAGAATTAACAATCACCTAGGGACAGGCAGGGAAGATTTGGGGGAGTGAGGGGGGGGCTAACAAAAATGAATATAAAAGAAGGAAATGATGTAAACCTGATTGTGGTGAGGATTACACAAATCTTAATATGACTGAAGTATTGAATGATATATGTGAATTATATGAGAATTAAAATAAAACAAAAGCTGAGGTCAGAGATAGGGCAGCAATTTAGCCCTGAATCTCTTGGTGAAGATTGAATGTCATTTTGTGCCAAGAGCCCATTTTTCCACTCATGAAGTTTGGGGAACCGGCCATGCTCCTTCATCACTTTTCTTACCTCAATAAATGGGTACAGTTCACTCTTCTCCCTTTTCTTCTCTGTCACATACTTTGCAGCAGTCAGGGGAACAGAACTTACAGTCCTGAAAGGGATCCATGAGTGTTAGTCCAGGTAGACTAGAGAAACAAATCCACACTCAGATGTGTATAGGAAAGACCTTTATATACAAGAACAGTTGTATATTGAGAAAGCATTCCAGCCCAACCAAGATCAAGTCCATAAGTCCAATATTAGCCCATGTCTGATATCAATCTATAATGTTCTCTTCAGACTCATGAAACACCTTCAATGACCCCAAATGCAGGAAGATCACAGGTCAGTAGTTGCAAAGTCTTCTGCATCCAGTGGTGGTAGAAGCATCTCAGCTTTGGCAGGGTCTCCATGTGGCTCCTCCAGTTCCCAGGGCATGGGTTCTATCAGTGTGGTGCCATGTGTCTTGTTAGTAGGACATCTCTCAGGGAATGAGCAGAAAGATAGTCTCCTGCCTCCAAGGAGGAAATACCAGATTTCCCAGAACCCTGACGGGAAGGCCAGGCCCACAAAGAGGCCTCATTGACCATAACCCAATAGAGAGACTAGAGTCTACCCCTTCACTCTTAATCCTCTCAAGTCCCAAATTGACACCAGATTGTATAACTACAACAGACCACCCCTTGTCCATTTGACATTTTCACAAAATTCTTTAGCCGTATATAATTTCAAAACAATAATAGAATCATATCAGTATCTAACAGTATAATATGAAAATGCATACATTTCACTCCGTGCCACCCTCCTTTAAACATAATATTCTGTAAGTGATGAAACAAAAATATCCTATGCTTAACAATTGCAGGTAAGGTACACCCACATATTAATCCTATAATTCTATGAATATATTCCAGTATCTATGAAATCTTGTAAGCTAGCCACTTCACGCCTTTATCTGGCCCATTTTGGCTATCCAGTTTCTCTACTGCCTACTTCCATCAACGCAGTGCTCTGAGGAGACAATCATATTCTTCAATATAAAGAGTCTTCATGCCAGTTGGAACCTTGTGAAGTCCACATCCACAAGAAAGTCAAAGCAGGACAGTTCGTCTATACAGTCTGCAGCAGTATATACCAGTGCACAGGCTCAACATTCTTCTCTTCATCTGGTCGGGTTCGGGTCAAGTCAATGTGGGCTCCCTCTCTTGGCCTCACCTCAGTGTCCATTGGTCGCATTGCCTTTAGGCCTTGGCCCCATCACCAATTCTCCACAACTCTAGTCCCCTCAGAGTAGGTCATGGACTTCAAACGAGTCAACCTGCTCTCATCTTCTTCTCTACTGCCTGTAAACCAGGTCCACGAGTGTCAGTGGTCAGAATGAACCCGCTGCTCTATTGCTGCTATTCTGCCACTTTCACTCAACAAGCAGATCCAGGTGGTCACCTAGCAATCATTTCAGGCTTCTACAGGCTCCCTTGAATGTTCAGTACTAGAAAGGAGTTTCTTCAGGCTTTGAGATTTTTTTCCAGTTTCTGACAAAAACCACTATTCAAAATTCAAATATTACAAAAGTTCCCTTTTAATGCACATGAAGCTCTTCCTCACAGTGGGAGCAGTGCACAGAAACGGACCTTGATGCTGGGCTGCTCTGTGCGTGCTTTGGTCAGTTGGGAGCTGCTGATTCACAGATTCACTTCACGTGGATGAAGATGCTTGTTTGCTTCCCCGTGAGTTTATCGCGCTTCAACAGAGAAGAACCCTGTTCTTGGGTTTTGCCTCTGCCTTGCTCCTAGCACCGCTGGAATAGAAAGATTACAAATGATTTTTTTGTTGTTGTTTTAAAAAACAGAAAAGAAATGCCGTGTTCCTGTTAGGTAAGTAGAGGCAGAACTGAGGGTGGTCGCTGTGCATGCCAAACCTCCTCCCCATCACAGACAGTTGAAAGCTGCTTCAGGCTGGAAAGGTGCACACATTTAGGTCCTTGTGACAGGAAGCAGGTCAACCTGGGCGGGCCCCCATCTAGACCAGGTGGGCTTAATTCAGTCAATGGGGTCAAACAGTACCGTCAGCCATGCCTACCAACAGGGTATGGGTGGGGGCCTCCCACCAGCTGTCATGCAACCCAGCGCGCGTGGGCTGTCCAGTCCGCCCCCACCCCCCACGAGCATATTTGCCTCTTCTATCCTTTATAAAGTCACTTGGATCACAAACTAGGTTTCTGCGTCAATTGGTTCTTGTGTGAAGCCAAGGACAGAGGTACATTTCTCCCAGAGAGAGCCCTCACATAACCAAATCAGATTATAGCCTTCAGTGTTAGGGTTCCAACGAATTTTGGGGGAATATCTCAAGTGGTAGTGGTAAGGACACAACTCAATCCATATTATCTCTTTATTTTGCTCAGCCAGATGCTTGCCCTTTGAGCCTGAATTGTTGCAAGGCTTATTACCCCATCAAGTGTTCCCAGAGCAAGCCCTAAATGGGCAGTAGTCACACACAAGGAAGATTTGCAGGGGACACTGTTAAGAATGATTAATGCTTAAGTGTTCCTTGTCTCCCCAAATGTACCATCTGGCAGAAAATTTCTTAGATCTCTCTCCTGGGAGAGATATACCTCAGCTCTTGAATAACTCTCCTGGTCATAGACGTCAAATTCCAAGCTTTTCATCCAACATTCATAAAGCTAAATAAATGTTACATAAACCTAAGTTCTCTATCTTGGATAAGACAAAGTAAAACCATGACTTGAGAAGGTTTTCATTGAGGACAGAGACAACTTCAGATATTCTAAGCCTATGAAATTGGTCATGATTCAGGCAACTTGCCAAGGAAGCAGGTAATACCTAGGTGGGAGGTGGAATGAATAAGAACTTGCACTAAGATTCCATTCCATCAGGTGCAGCTGGTGACTTTGGAGGCCCAGAGCAGGCAGTGGGAGAGAGAAGACCAGAGCAGGGGAGGGATGTGATGAGCTGGAGGGTAGAGGGAGGGATTATGTGTTGTTCTGCTGTCACCTCCCACCCCACTGTGACCCTTTAGTGATGTGGGCCCAGGTTTGTGATGCAAGTGGTTTTGAAGGCAGAGGGGACTCAGAGTGCTCAGTTGCCTGAGTGCAACCGCTGTATCCAGAAGATGGAGGAGATTCTCTTTCTGCTGGAACAGAAAAGTGCTTCCTGGCTGACCTACCAATACCCCACCTGGTTCACTGTTTTGACCTTGGGCATCCTGTATGGAGTGGGTTGCTTCTTCCTGGTCCTCCCCTTCCTTCCAAATACTCCACCTGTGCGACCACCCAGGAAAAGGATAAAGGTAAGAAATTCTCAACCCAGCCATAGGAGAGATTGATTTTTCCTTGTTTTATAAATTTTTCCTTTCGTAATTAATTTCCTGATAGGGGAAATCTCAAGAAAGAAGAGACCATCAGCCCTGGCTTTGGAATGTTGATGAGGGCTGGTGCGTCCTTACGCACTGTTAGGACTTTGTTCACTGCATTGGTATCATTTTATCCTTGCCGGCTTATGTTGATTTTCATTATTTCTGTTGGCTTTCCCTGTTTGTGAAGCACAGGAGGCGTGGATGCATCATGATCATGGACACAAGGGTTGACAGAGTTGCAGGTGGAGAGATCTCATGGCAGAGGGAGGGATTGTGAGATCAGCAGTGTGGAGAACTTCCCCATCGGGAAGCTAGGGAGTGAAGGGGGATTGATTTCAAGACGAAAAAATGAAGGAGGCCAGAGGGGACAGAGAGCTTTAGACCTGACTGTGATTACACAACTCCTTTTGAAGGCAATTTAACCATGGAGGGGGGGGGTGTTGTTCTAAAATGGATATGGTAATCATTGATTGTACCATTGCCCTTGATCTGATTGAACGACTGAACTATTGACTCGTATGATATGTAAATCATTTGCCAGTAAGATGAGCATTCAAAAATATTTCTCTTTGAAGATCTCAGACCTCCCATCTCTAGTTGTTATAGAGGGCAATAGGTAAAAATCCCCAATATAGTGACGCAGTGGCTAAGGACTAGATGACTAGACATTTCAAAGGGCAGCTCTCATCACTGGGTCCTCAGTCTCTTTCCTTGAGCTCCAGTCTCTGGGCCAAGGCTCCTTTTCTGTCTGGGCTAATTGAGAAAGCATGGCTGACCCCGGGGAGGAAGTGGTCAAGGGCTGGCCCAGAGCTTCAGCCTCCATAATCAAAATCTTGCCCACCAGAACACTGAGTGCTGAGAGTGTGTGCTCTCCGTGAGCAGAGGAAGGCTGACGGAAGAAATGCACTCTAGGTCTCACACAGAAGCTGGTTTCTGGGCTTTAGTCATTCCATGGAGATTGTCATTCTTCTAATCACCAGTAAATGCCTGCAGTTTGTCACAAAGAACAGATGCAGGATTAGATTCCAGCCTGACTTCCTCTCTTGTGCCCCAGCCTCAGGTGGAGACAAGGAGAAGCAGCAGGTCAAGGGACAAAGGTGACGCTCTGAAAGGTAAGGTTCTGCCCATTCAACCAAGCTCTGTAAGCTCTCCTGTCCCCTCCTCTGCAGGATGCCAGTGGCAACAGCCCGTCTCTCTCAGGTAATAATCCTGAACAAAAGGATACTGTGGATGGAAACAGAACCCAGATATTTCCCAGATGTACAGGAGGGGCCTAGGATGGGATGAAGGCTGGCCAAGGTAGGACCCAGTAGGGGGCAGTGGGGGTGTCAGGAGCAGATTCTGGTGGATTTGGAGGTGGAACATTGAGGGGTAACTGCGATAAGCTGTGTAACTTTGCCAAGGTTCAGATTGCTCACTGAGACCCCACAGACAATATTGGAAACCGATGCTCCTTGAAATGCCAAAGCACCTCCTGCCCGTGGGAGTAAGCTATCATTTGACCTTGAGCTCTGGAGAGTCCAACGTCCTAAGTGCACAGCCCGTGTGACATTCCTTTCAGTCCTCTGGGAGGGCTGCACCATAACGGTTCTCTTGATTTCCAGTTTTCCGAAGCTTCCTGCAAGAACTATATGGCGCTCAGAACCTGCGTTTGCGTCTTAGGCAGAAGTAAGTAACCTTCCTGCTTCACCGCGGGGTGCATCTTCCAACCAGGGTGCCTGTGTGGCCTCGGGCTGCAGAGCAGCTGGGATGCGCTGGTTTGGGGGACACTTTCAGGGATGGGCAGAGAATGACAGGAGTCCCGGGCAGTGGGGTGGGGCAGGAAGAGCAGGCCATCAAGGCTTGGGGAGGGGCTGAGCTTGCACCGACCCTTGCTAGCCTGCTAGGTCTCTTGCCCCTTCAGTCCTGGCTGTAATCTGGTCCTTCTGTCTCCTGCAGCCACTTGGGAAACCCACTTGACACTGGCAGCTTTGGTCAACAGAAAGCTCAAGCCCTCTCTGGTAGCTGGCGAAATAGAGGTACGGCTGAAGTCCACGTCGGTACGCGCGCCCCACACGGTTCTGCGGCTCATCCATTCCGGACACCTAGGTCTCAGAACTCCACCCTTCCACGGGCCCAGATGTGCATCTCAACTTCTCATGTCTTACCCGCCTTGAGTCAATCACCAGACTGCGCACATTCCCATGAACCTGACAGTCTTTCACCCACACCACTGGCTCTTCCCTCACCCAGTGCCAAACCCCCGGATTCAAAGGCCTACCTGCAGCCTCCAAGCACTCTCTGGGACTCACCAGGTCTGCACCCCACAGGGACTCATTCTCAGAATGACTTGTTGGCAAGGCCCAGGCAGAGCCCATCTCCACACAACCGCTGCTCCACACCTGCCATGGCAGCCATCACAAGTCAGGATCCCACAGGCCTCCCTACTGCCTCCCCACCCCAGTGTTGGGCAGCTGCCAAGAACTTACAGCTTCCCTCCTTGGAATACTTTGGGTCTCTGAAAGAGCACTCTACCTGGCACCCCCAAGAAGACACCTTTCGGGAAGGACCCACAAAGAGGCAGGGGGAAGTAGGGAGGCCCACCTTGCTCAACCCCAATGTCCACAAGCTGCTGGAAATAGAAATCACAAAGGCAGAGAAATGGAATATTTGGGAAGAAAAAGGAAAGGGTGTATCAGAATACCATCTGCAGGCCTTAAATATGTTGAAGGCACTCGATGGGGAGCAGATCACTGCACCTCCCCAGCCCTTCTGGAATGCCAGCATCAAAGCAGAGCAGATACCCAGCGCTCAGAAGCATTTTCCACAAAAATTCAGTGAGTTTTTCTGGGGTCTACCTTTTCTGCACAGCGAGTCTCTGGCAGCTGCTCTCAGGGTCTCTGGATCCACCCTAGAGTTTCCCACTGTCTTATTTAATGAAATTCCTAATGCCTTACCAGCTCAAATGCAAGCTAAAGAGTACCCACTCTAGTTGCAACGTCACTCCTTGCCCTACACTGAAGGCCGATTCCAACTTTTACTTCCAACTGCATGCCAAGCCCAGGCCCCACCGCCGGCTACAGTCCTGACTCCGCCCGGTCCACAGCCCCGTGGCCCACTCGCAGTACCTTTTCCTCCTCCTCACAAGAGTCCCTGTGATGAATCCTGTCTTACCGTCCACACTAAGTCCCAATCACGCATTCCAAATTCACTTCAACAGCTGGAAAGCCATTTTTTAAAGAAACAACAGGAAAGTGAGAGTTCTTTACCCTTTATGATACCACCACCCCAGGAAGCTTTTTGTCTTCGCAAACCCACTCATCCCCAGGACAATCAGAAGGTCCAGACCCCAAAGACAGAACCCAAGCTTCCTGACTGCTTGAAGCAATCGGAGCTCCACCGCCAAGAGAACTTCCCTCAATTGCAGGGGCCCCTCGGCAATGGGACTCTTGAGTCTCTGACACTAAAGCAGCCTCAGGAAAAATGGCCAGGGACTTGTCTGGATATGAAGCAGCCCGAATGCTCCTGCTCAACACCTGGAGACAAGCAGGGGAAGAATGTAATGAAGACGGTGTCCCCAGGAAGATGCACACACCCTGGACCGTCGCTTGCGTGCTGCAGAGCCGGTGTCCAGCTGAGGAACAACTCGGTCAATGGACAAGGGAATTACTTGAGGAAAATATCCAAATGTAATCTATCTCTCTGTAGATCAGGAAACTACTGCCCAAAAGGAACTCCGGGAGCCGACTCAAAGGAGTTAAGTGATTTGAGGATACACAAGGGGATTAACGCAGGAACTTACACCCTAAGGGGTCCAAATAAAATCCTACTGGAAAACACCCTGAATGTCCACATGTGCAGGAAGGTGGAGCAGATTAGAAAGGATCAGATCCCTGGCATTGTTTGCCGTTCATGTCTTGCGACCACGCACGCTTTGTCTATTTCCCTGACCCACCCACATGTTGTCAATGTGGCCTCCTGGGGAGAGCTGGAAGATCTGAACACAACGCAGAGCCTTTCCTTTCTCAGCCCGGGCACTCAACAGGTGCTGGACTCGCATATCGTAAGGCTCCAAATGAGGCAGAGGTGGTGCATGCCCCTCAAAGTCCTTGAGCCCACAAACCTCTGTAGGACAAGAAAAGACAACGCAATGTCCTTTCCAAAGTCCACCTGCTTAGCCACCCCTAAGTATTGAACTAACCTAGTAACTGAGGCTGCCAAGGTCCTGGGAGAACCCTGTCAGGCAGACTGGGGAGAGAGAGTGACCACAAAGAAATCAAGCCCTACCCTGGAGAGTCCTTTTGCTGATTGCTCCCCTACAGAGGAGCCTGTTCAGGGAACCCCAGCCTACCCCCCACTTGATAATGACAGTGGATGCTCATTGGCCCTCAGGCAGCCGTTTCCAGCCTTCATGCCCAGTATCCTTGGCAGAACCTTCCAGAATGAAAGTGTCCAGAGAGAGAGAGCCTAGAGCAAACCTCAAATCCAGTACTGACCAGCAAGGGGTCAAGGAAAGAGGGTGCTAGTTGTGCCCCAGGAGGCCCCAGATTGGAAGTGAACTCTGAATGTCCATCTTCAAGAGCCAAAGAGACAGGGTTGGTGGTGGTCAAGAAGTCCTCTTCAATAGAGCTAGACGATAGAGACACTTTCAAAACCAGTGTGCTGGCAAAATCTCAAACCAATGATGTGGACCCGGGGGTGCTTCGAGGCTCTAGGATGTAGTAAAAGTTTCCTGCTACCTGGAAAGTGTGCTCCAGTTCCTGAAAAGCCAAGCCTTACAGCACGAGTGTGCAGTGAGATTAAGCTCCAGGTGGAGGTAGAGGCAGAGGATGGTTCTCCATGCTGTCCTGTTGACGGGCTCCTTCAGGACTGCACCACTGATGTGCTCACTGCCACCAATGTTTTGCCTTCTCAGGTGGTCCATTGCCGCCCCCAGCATTTGTTCACTGGGGATAAGCCAATATGTCAAGGGCCAAGTGGCTTCGTGGTGGCTAGAGCAAGTTACATGGGGCAGCAGAAGCTCAAAAGCCCCAACCTTCAGGACCCCTCGACAAGGAGAAGGAAGGATGCTGTTCCCACTGACAAGAGGGAGACTCATAAATGGCCCAATCCAGAAGAGCATGGAAAAGGATTAGCGGGAAGAGGCATCTCCCAAGTCTGTGGGTTAAGCCAGCCTGTGCAAGACAAGGCATTGGCTGAGTGCCTTGAGATCAAGTCCTCACAGCTCCCACCAGAGAAGGGACAGCTTCCTGCTGAGGGCCACAGCAAAAAATGGAGGAAGCACTTTGTCCAGTGGATTTGCTCCAGCAAAAAATCTACAGGACACGGTGATCCTTTGCAAAAAGGAAAGCCCGTATTACCCTGTGGTCACAGCCTTGGGCCCCTTCAAAGACAACCAGTGTCTCCTAACAAGGTCACGGAGGCTCAGGTGCTCACGACAGATGTTGGCCAAGTCCTAGAGGGGACACCAGGCTGTCATCAGGAGTATCTTGCGTCAACGTTATGTCCACGAAAAGAAGCGCAGGCCTCAGTTAATGGATGTTCCTCCAGCTGCAGGGCTCCTTTCTTTGTAGAACACAGGAGAGTGGCAAGTGTGAGACCCTGCCTCCACCAGGCGATACCTGACTGCCAGAGCCTTCCCACCACGAGCACCTGTATCAGGGATGTATTCACAAATTTCTGTCCGTTCAGGGGATTCAATATCAGAAGCCACACTCAGGCATTGCCCCCCAGGGTGTTTGTGTGCCCAGTCAGCTTGCAGCAGCAGAGGCGGAGGAGGTGGGCTTACTCCAGTTACCCTTACCACTGCCCACGTCACTGTCTTCGAGAATATGTCTTATCTGGCAAATTAGAAGACGCTTCTTCTGCTCTGATTAGTAGGAAAGTATCCATGCCAGCCACTTTAGCCTGTTCTGCACAGGCTAATGGCTTCTCTCAGCCATGATATTCATTGTTCCATAATAGAGATTTTCCCCCTCCTACATTAAAGTGTGACTTCTGTGCTGCATGGCGGGATCTAGAGGGGGTGTCATGTGTGTTAGTCTGTGTAGACTAGAGAAACAAAATTCACACACTCATATTTTATGAGTTTTATATAAAGGTTAAGTGAACATTGAAAAGCATCCCAACCCAGTTCAATCTAAGACCACCAGTCCAATAGTATCCCATGTGTCTGACACCAATCTACAAAGTCCTCCTCACAATCCAAAAACACACGGGGAGACAATGACTGCAGGAGGAAATTGTAGTCCGTGCGCTGGCAGGTTCTCCATGAGGCTGCTGCAGAAACCAGGGCTGCAACAGGGTAGGTCCATGCGGCTTCTCCTCAGGGATGTCCCAGGAAATGAGTCTTTCCAGCTGCTTTAGGGACCTAACAAATGCATATCCACCCTGGTGGCACTATCAGAGAGCAAGAGACCAGAAAGGCTAGGCTCACAGAGCCATTGATCTCCCTGCCCTTCAATTAACCCCACATGAGTTCATTGACGAGGTTGGCATAATATACCTTTAACTATGTTAGATACTGCGTCTCCTTCTCTGAGTGCTAGCTCTGACTTCTCAAAGGGCAGGGCTCTGGAGGAGGTTTTCAGCAGTGTTTCCCACCCACTTCCATCCCAAGTTCTTCATTTTGCACCTCTTATGATTTATGGTAACACCCCTACTGTGAAAACCTCAGAAGGTCCCAACACAGTGAAGAATGTTCCCTGGTGCCATTACTTTGTCTTCAACGTTATGTGGCTGCAGTTGATAGGTTTTGAGAGGCGCAATCCAGCCAAGAAATTCCATCGAGGGTCCAGAAGAGGTTTAGACCAAAGTAGCGTCTCATGGTACCAAGCAGGCATGAGACATGTGGCGGCCTGTCTAAGTCCCACATGTGCATTTGATGAAGGCTGCCAAGTTTGGCATGGAGGTTCCGCCTCAATACACCTGTCACAAAATGTGAAATGACATCTTTTGCTACCTTTGCCTCTCTCCCAGCCTAGGGTAACCTCCAGGATGGAAGTCCCAGGTCTGACACATGTGGGTGGGAACTGCTAGGGAGGCTGCCAGCGGGGGACTCTGCTCACCCACTGCACCAAGGGAAAATCCGGTTCACAGCTCACATGCCTTCCTCTGTATATAAACCCGGAGAAGGAGCAACAGCTTAGGCTGAGTGGTACAGGATGAGCGTCTGTGTAATAACCACTAATGGTTAGGCACCATGGACACAGGGTAGGGAAGGATACAGTGAAGAAGAATATGAAGCGTTGGACGTAGCAAAGGGGGCCAAAGAGCATGAGGATCCCCAGAAATGACGCAAGACACAAGCGGAGCTAACACAGGCTTACAAAGGGGAATCGGCCAGGTGCTTCACCCCAGCTTTAGCTAGCTGCCCCCACAGCAGAACTTTATCTCCTACAGAGAGCACTGGGTTGGATAGCAAAGGCACAGCTTTCAAGCAGGGAAGGTTACTTTCTCAATACTATCTTTAGTGGGGCGACAAACTGTTATTTTACTTGATTTCCATCTCCTGACTGGGGGAAGGATGAGTTGATAGCCAGGGTGGGGTAGAGTGGGGATGAGTCAATAACAGGGTGCCAGGACTCAGGAAACATGACCCCAGGCTTTTGGGCTTCACACATGCATACACACACGCTTCCGCGCTCTAGGAATGTTCTCACGAAACATGACCCCAGGCTGGTGGTCTTCACATGCACACACACGCGTGCGCACACACACACATACATGCTCTAGGAATGTTCTCAGCAAACATGACCCCAGGCTGGTGGTCTTCACACACACACACACACACACACACACACACACACACATGCACACACACACACACACGCTCTAGGAATGTTCTCAGGAAACATGATCCCAGGCTGGTGGTTTTCACACACACACTCATACGCACACTCTAGGAATGTTCTCAGGAAACATGACCCCAGGCTGGTGATCTTCACACACACGCACACACACACACACACACACACACACACGCGCGTGCACGTGCTCTAGGAATGTTCTCCGGAGAGAGTGGCTTCTAAGGACTGAGTGCTGCAAAGAAAGTCACAACTGAGAGCAGCCTTCACTTCCCCTAGAGACTCCTGGGAAATCAGGATGTGCACGGAGATTAGACATCACCTGTCTTGATAAGGGAAACCAGTTCAATAGTGGTCAGTGTTTCCTCTGTGCTTCTAACACAGGGTTTTATTTCCTGGGCACCAGATTATAGAAGAAGGCAGGAGGGCCCCCCAAAATATGATTAGTTGATCCGCTAGAGTAAATTCTCATGTGCTTAAAAGAACACCCCTGGTGGGCCAGGGTTTACTGTTTACTGAACTAAACAGTAAAGGATGGCGAGGAAGACATCCACTGAGCCTTGAACTCCATGCCTCAGTCAGGACACCAAGTGTGTGTGTGGGGTGGGTGGGGACTGACACCAATTGTGGAGGAGGGACGTGGACATAGGCCCCAGAGACTGCTGGTACAGCAGCATGATGTTGTTTCTGGAGTCCTGATTGTGCCAAGGCAGCCTCTGGAGTGACTGTGGCAGTAAAAAATCAGATTCTTGATCTGCAGAGCCTGGATCTGGGGCCTCTTGGGTAGCAGGTAGCTTGGGTGTGTTCCTAGAGAGAGTGAAGAGCTGGACACCGGACTACCCGCTGCTGAACCCTACCGTTCGTGCTAGGTAAGTGCACGGAGATGGAGAGAAGACCCTGAAAGAACAGCAAGGGGTGCATGGACCAAGCCCCTTCCCTTTCCCCTGCCACCAGGTCCTCTTATATGGTGCTGTGAGGTCAAACAAAGGGAAGCCCACTCAGACCTGCAGAGACCTCAGCGAAACAACTGGCCCCCACCCCCCACAATTCAGCAGACATCTCACAAGGACACTCACACATACCCGAGAGAGAAACCTCACACACATACTTCCTTGGAGACTTCCAGAGACACTCAGAGGCCTCGCACAGAGACTTCATATGAAGTTCTCAGCATCCTTTATGGAGACTTCTCAGAGACCCCACAGGGACCTCACACAAAGCCCTCCCACATAGCTCACTGCCAGCACGGGAGAATTAGCAGCCACTGTCCACCCCTGAGCTCCTGGAAACTTTCACACATTGTCTGCAGTGCCCCCCATGCTTGTGCATCTTTGTCCTCATAGCCTTGCTTGGGAACAACAGAATCACAAACTGCACGTAGTTGTGTGCAAATTTTTTCCACTGAAACGTTTTCACTAGCCTGAACTCTGAAGTGTAGTTTACAATTGAAATACAAGTAAAACTGCCAACACCAAATGAGAGTGTGATTTTAGATGGTGTGCAGTCAAATGTCGTACGCCACACTTTTACTTTTGCTTCGGACAAATTCTCTAATTGGTGGGGAAGTGACTGACTACTTTGGAAGCAACAGAACAGTCCATCAAATGGGCTTCAGGACTCAAATATATAAATAGACATCTGATCTGAACTCAAACTCATTCCCCAAGGGGCTCATGAACCTAATTTTTTTGGAAGAGTGAAGGAACCCACAAGAAAATAACAAAATGTACATCACATTGTGTCTGTCTGGCTTAATTTCTCAATGAAACAGCTGTCATATCTGAAGATATTCAGGGCAACATTCCTTTTATAGCTCTGTCGACATAATTAATATGATTTTTCTGTGAAATGTAATATTTCTAAGTTATGCAAAGTCCTAATGTTTATCTACCACAACAAACTGATAATATTTCGAAGGATGAAGAAATAGATCAAGAAATAATAATTAATGAAATACACATTTTCAGGTAGTACCATTTACAATAGCCAAGCGTAAATGAAAATATCTATATCTATACTTGAATAAAAAAACAACAGATTTATGTGAGGAAAACTACAGAAATTACAAGAAATCAAGTGTGACCTCAGCAAATGGGATAATATCCCATGCTCCTTGACCAGACGACTCAATGTAGTACAGTTATCAGTTCTACTCAAGGCACTAGACAAGTTTAATTCACTCCTGATAAAATTACCCTCATCTTTCTTCAAAGAATTGCAAAACCACTGATTACTAACTTCATATGGTAAGGGCATAGGTCAGGGGTTGAACCTACAAACTTCTCCTTGGTAGAAAGATAAAACTGTTCTCATAAAAGACTTGTAGGCTGGCTTTGAGTTGGAATTTTGGGGTCATTTAGGATTTTTTTGTGGCATGTGATTTTTAGGGCTTTAAGGTCATTTGGGGTCATTTAATTTTTTTGCGCATTAGGGTGGTTTGGGCTTTAAGGGTGTTTTATAAGGTTTAAGGGAGTTTTTAAGGGATTTAGGGGTGATTTTTTGGAGTGTATAGGTATTTTTTAGCAGGTAGGGGTGTTTTTAGTGATCTTACAGGGTTTCTTAGAGATTTTAGGGTATTTTAAAATATTTTATGTGTTTTTCCCCAGCATTTTATGTTTTGTTGGGGCTTTCATGTTGTCTTCAGGGCATTTATGTGGTTTTGGAAGTTCATGGTTTGGGAATCTTCTAGGGATATGATTTGGAAGTTCCACATGTTTTGGGAGGCATTTAGTGTGTTATTTGTGGCTTCAGAGTGTTATTTGAATTTTAGGGAATATTATGGCTTTTCAGACATTTTAAGGCTTTTAGGGTGATTTTAGTGTTTAAGGGTGTTTATTAGGCTTATATGTGTTTTTATGGCTTTTAGTGTTTTGTTAAAATTTTAGGGTGCTTCTTAAGGCATTAGAGTGTTTGGGGGGATTAGGTTTTGGTTTTCAGGGCTTTAGGGTTTTGTTGGATTATTTTTTGCTTTCATGGTGAATTCATGTCTATTAGGCTGTTGGACTTTTACAGGGTTTTATAGTGCTTCGGGTTGCTTTGTAGGGATGTTCTTGGGGTTTTAAAAGACTTTTAGCGTGTTTTTAGGGCTTCACGTGTTCTTTATTTTGCGTTTTAAGGCATTTGCATAATATTAGGGCATTTATTATGTTTTCGGGACGTAAGGAGTTTTTTTAAGACTTATGGCGCATTAGGGTGTTTTAGAAAGCCTTTTACCATGTATTTAATGGTCTTAAGATGTTTTAGAGGGTCTTTAGGGGTGGTCTTAGCATTTTAGAAATATTTTAGACGTTTTAGGGTTTTTAAGGCATTTATAGTGTTTTTACGACTTTTAAGGTGTTTTTAGAACACGCCTGACAGGTACGCACTATTTCAATCAGGCTCTGGTTAGTGCCTCTCAATCAATTGGTGACATGGGAGTCTGGATAATGGATTACCTTTACTCTGCAGATGAGAAAACTCACTCAAAAAGACACAGGTGTTGACCCACAGGCACACAACTGGTTAACAACAAAGACATATTCACAACCAGTGTTGGGAGCCAGAGCCCTAAGCCCCACATACCTGTCCCCAGCCGAACAGTCAATCTATCCTGAACCATCAAATGATCTGAGCAGATCCTCCCACCCAACTCACCTTCCCATGCCAAATATTTTATTTCAGAAGGTGGCAGTGAATCTGCAGCTCTGAGAGAGGGACATATCTGATCGGAGCACATGGAGCAGATGAAGGGGGAGGAGGGGAATGTGGAGCACATCCTGGCACACCAGGACTTGAGGATGATGTTCCCACTCAGAGAATCCAGTCCACATAGAAGACCACATGGCCAGCCCCACGATGAGACAAGACACCCCTCAAAGACCCATAGCCTTAGAGGGGACAACACTGAAGACACAGTGTGGGAAATGCGCCCGAACTAATCCTGCCACACCGAGGCATAACACTAAGGGGGTACAGCAGAAGAGCAAGAAAACGAAGCATCAAGGTCCCCAGGGAATGCCAAAGGATGACTTTGAGGCCAGTACTTGGTACACCAACAGACTGGACTGGAAAACACTCTTAAAGGCCAACAAACCGACCTTGAACTAACGATGAGCCACTTCTTTCTTGTTGAGTTGTTTTCATTCATTGTCATTGGATTTTGGTTGTTTTGTTGCTTTTAGTGCTTGGTTTTGCTCTGTCTTGTTTTGTGTATGTTATTACATCTACAGGTCTGTCTAAATAAGATAGGCTGGACGAACAATCTGGAGGAGAGAAAACAGGACCAACACTTCTGGGGAGACATGGGAGAGAGGGAGGTGTGGGGAAAGGTAGTGGTGTTAAGAAACCCAGAGAAAAGGGAAGAACAGGTGATGCAAATCGGTGGTGAGGGGGATGTAGGAGGCCTGGTAGGGAGTGATCAAGGGAAATGGAACCAATGGAACCAAGAGGAATTACTGAATTACTGAAGCACAAATGAAAAGTGAGCATGGCAGTGGGCCCAAGAGGCAAATCAAAGGGAATAGAAAAGCAAGCTAGGAAGCAAGGGTCAATTATAGAGGTTTAAAAAAAGGCATGTACATATTTAAATATATGAGCATGGGGAAATAGATCTATGTCCCTATATTTATAGGTTTTGTATTAAGGTAGCAGATGGACATTGGGCCACTGCTCAAGGACTCCCTCGTTGCAAAAATACTGTTCTATTAAATTGGCATTCTATGATGCTCACCTTCCCTACACGATCACTGAACACAAAGCAGGTACATAAGCAAATGTGGTGAAGAAAGCTAATGGTGCCCAGCTATCAAATATATAGCATGTGAGGTCTTAAAGGCTTTAAGGAAAACAAGTGCCCATCTAGCTCAGAAGAAACAAAGCCCACATGGAAGAAGCACACCAGCTTGTGTGATCATGAGGTTTTGAAAAGATTTGGTAGCAGGCATCATCAGAACAAAAAAAATCTTATCATTGCGAATGAGCGGGGAGTGCTGGGTACAGACACAAAGCCCATTTACAGTCCTCTGGACATCCCTAACAGAAGGGTGTCAGGGAGGAGATAAACCAAGACAGGTACCAGATAATAACGATGAAACACAGCTTTCCCCTAGTTCCTACATGTTTCCTATCTCCCACTATCATGATCCCAATTCTAATTTACAAATCAGGCTAGACTAGAGAATGTACACTTGGACAGATAGGAACAGGAAACATGGGGAATCCAGGGTGGATGAGCCCTTGAGGACCAGTGTTATGAGTGCAGACTCGGGAAGGGTGGAGGGAGGGTAGGTTGGAAAACGGAAACCGTATACAGGGATCTACATTTAACCTCAACAGAAAAGTGGGTGAAGGAACATCAGACAGTGCAAGATATGAGAAAATAATTAGTAAATTATCAAGGGTAGCTCGAATGGAGGGGGAAAAATGAGGAGCTGAGGCCAGGGGCTTGGGTGGGGTGGAGAGTGGATATTTTGAGAATAATGAGGGCAATGAATGTACAAATGTGCTTTACACAACCGATGTATATATGCATTCTGGTTAGTGTTGCATGAACAATTTAAAAAAAGGTCTGGACAGAGGGCACATGCAAGGATGATCTCAGGCTGGATTAGATCAGCAAAATCACCTCCTGGAGTTGCCTCACCCTGTGTCTATTCCTGAGTCAGGCATGAAGCTTAGGGCCCATAGTCCCAGGAGCTGGACAGGGAGGGAGGCGGGGTTCTGAGGTCATTCCATAGGGGCAATGGCCCTCCTGTCCTGCCGGGCCCACCCTCCTTTGTAATCCTGCTGGCTGGAGCACGGCTTTCATGGAGTCCACACCATGGGAGCTCTACTACTCATGGGGGATTGGCAGGAAGCCTCTGCTTATGCGCACACACCACCACCTAGCTGGAGGATCTCTGTGAACAAAGCCTGAGGCAGACAACAAGCCCACTAATTGATGCTGTAAGAGATACAATCAGCATCCAGAAACCTGCAACTGGGAGTAAGAGGCAGCATACTTGGCCCCAGCCACTCCCACTGCCATCTTCAAGGAGTGACATTCTAAAGCAGAGGGTTTTCAAAAGGCACTGCCAGGACTGTGGAATGAGCAGCTCATTTGTGGACATGGATACTGTGTGATCCAGAAGTATTACCTCTTCCTTTCCATTCAGGTGAGACAAAAAAAAGTTCCAAATAGAAAGCCATGCATCTAAACAGTATCCAATAGCCACTCATGTGCAGTGCTGCTGCCTCCAAAGAGCTTTCCTAGGTTTTTCTCTCTGTGGACAGATATACCTTGGTCCTTGGCTCTGCATGAGAAAGAATTCACGCCAAAGCCAGGTTTGTGATCCAATTGTGTTTTAGGAGAGATAGGGAGGCATGGTAGGCAACCCTGGTGGACCCCAGTGGCTGAATTGAATTTACTTGGCCTAGGTGGGTCAATGTGGGTGCAGCACCCACCCAGGTGTACCTGGCCTTCCTGACTGGAAACCTGGACCTCTGAGCACGCTCGGTGTGCCACTCTTTCCTGGGTGGCTAGCTTGGCCCTCTGAGCATGTATCATGGACAACCTAGTCCCTATGCTAGCTACCTAAAATTTACACCCTGAAGAGATATGGACCCAAATCTTTGGGGTACAAGGCGACGACATCTTTAGGTCCTTCCTGCTGGCAAAAGGGTGAAGTGGGGCTTTGGGTCCATACCCTTTCTACTCTGCTGGGAGGGGTTGTCCATTCAGGTCTAGGATGGATAAGGTTGAGGTGGTCCAGGAGATGGTGGTCCTAGAGGTGGCACACTTGGTTCAGAGGGCTTGGTAACTTGAGAACTTCTGGAAAAACAAACAAACGGACAAGAGGGTGAACAGTTTAACTGAGACAAGGCTAGGCTTGTGAGGTGGCAGTGCCCTTGAAATTAGGTGAGTGTCACAGGAAACAAAAAAAATCTTAGGATTATCAGGCATGTGTGTTTGTTCGTTCTAAGTATAGGCACGGGAGTAAAAGCATCCACAATTTCCCCAATGAGGGTACAGGGTTTGGGAACTACTGGGTGCACTGAGATCACTGTTTCATTTATGATCCTAATGTTTGGACCCACTGCTAAGAACCATGCTTCTATTTAATCCTATTATCCCTCAATTATTAACTTTGGTCAAACAAATTTTGTTTTCATTAATTACTTTCATAGTTATCTATCTATCTATCTATACACACACATTTAATTGAATGGAATGAAAAGGTCATGCGTTATAGCGTTAAATTGTAATATTGGAATACTACAGCGGGAGTCAACAGGGATCAAAAGAAAGTAAGTGTCTGAGTCATTTTTAATTTTCTTGGCTTCAAATTGAATAAAAGACTTGTAAATTACCCAGAGACCAAATTCCCATGGTGCCTCCTACAACGGGTAGAATGTTCAGGGATGTTTCAGGGCTGGGAGATTAGTAACCCCTAAGTCCAGGATCCCTTAGGGCAGGGGTCCTCAAACTGTTTACACAGGGGGCCAGTTCACTGTCCCTCAGACCGTTGGAGCACCAGACTATAGTTAAAAAAAACCAAACTATGAACAAATTCCTATGCACATTGCACGAATCGGCTACTAAGTAGGACATGCAGAGGCAGCAAAAACACCCTGAGGGTGGGATAAATGTCGTCAGGCCACATGTGCCCCACGGGCCACAGTTTGAGGATGCCTGCCTTAGGGGGTTCCTGGGTGCACTGGGGATGAAGGTCTCTACTGCTCCTCAAAAGGAGAAATGCTGTAACTTCTGGCATTTCGGCCCACTTTCCAATCACTTTACAAAACTGTTCCAGGTGAATCAGGGTTAGAAGGGAAAGTGTACCATTCTCTGGCCACCATTCTCCTTTCTCAAATAAAGTTGCATAGTGTATCAGCTTTTGTTTGTCTAGCCTCTGTGTCAACTCTATCCCAATTGGACAGGATTCATGCAAGGGGGCAATTCCTGAGTATGAAGCTGCTAAGTCCCATCTAGAAAGCACAAAAGAAGGCTATGTAGAGCTTGCTGCCTCAAGGTCAATAAACCCCACTTGAGAGCGAGCCCTTTATTGCCCTGAATCTGTTGCCTCAGGAAGATGCCCCAGCAAGAAGTAAGGGATCAAAGACAACTCACTGAGGTCGACTTTAAGTCCAACCATTATTCTAGACAAGCTAGGAGAACCACTGCTTGGAATGGCCCCACGGCCCTCCAAGATGCCTGCTGGCGGGAGCAGACTCTCAAATCTCTGAAGGGAAGGGGCATCTGGAAGCTCAGGGAACCTTAAGGGAATTGGAATTTCTGTCTGGAACATCGTGGCAGTGGAACTGTGTAGTAAGAGCTTTCCCCAAAAGTGCCTTAAGCAGCAACACTGAAAGCCTAAAGGTAACAGTTACACAGGAAGGGTTCCATATGCCATTGGCCTAAGCCTGGGCCACGGAAAACCAGCCTGTAACAAGGAACAAACCTACACTGGTAGAACACTAACACTATAACGCCTCAAGTTTTAAATTCAGGAAATAATTTTAAACATTTTTATTCTTTACTTTCATAGTTATCAATATGTATATATGGCATTCAAATATATAAAACGTGCAATGTTTTTGAAATGTAACCAAATTGTCACATTGATAATTTATAAGTTTGGTACTAGATAAGTTTCAATTAAATGTTATAAAAATGTTGTGCTGGGCATTATAGGGCTAAAGCAGCTTGTTTGAAAAGCCAGGAGAAAGGGAATGGAGGGGAAAAGGGAAATATTTGGCTCCCAGGACAAGGCAGGGCTAACTCCCAGGTCTATTCAACCAGCTCCCTAGGCAGTGCCCTTCCACATGTTTGGGCTGGTGGGCACCATCTTGGCCAGGGTCACAGGCCCCGTTTCCCCATGGCCACAATGGCGGCTATATAGGATCTCTGGGAAAAGCTTAAACAGCCTTGACAAGAGTGAAGCCATTATGAGCTGACAGAAGGCACCATGTAAAGTAAATAAAGTAGCTATGAACTGTAAATGAACTAGCTGATATAGGGGAGGTAGGCTGTGCAGATGTGCCCAAGGGAATGTCCCAAAGGATATGGATGCTCAGAAGATTCGCGAGAGCGACCAGAGCAGTCTTTGTTCAACTAAGAATGACTAACTGCAACACCCTGCTTCTCTACTCTGCCTGCTTGCACACCTGCACATTGCAAAAGTATAAAAACCTTTGGACAATTAGACTGGGGCTGCTCAGGAAAAAAAACTTTTTCTGTTGAACTTGCCAGCGGTCGGAGTAGTTTTCTTTCTGGGAATGGAGAGTGGCTACAACATTTCGAGGTGCACCGAGATCCAATTGCCACTGTCTGGGCTTGCTTAGAAAGGAAACCTCCTTAACAGGAGTGCTCTCCCCAGAACTACGGATTTCTGATTTCTCTAGGCCAGGGGTCCTTAAACTCTTTAAACAGGGACCAGTTCACTGTCCCTCTGATCAGTTGGAGGGCCGAACTATCGTTTCAATAAAACTATGAACAAATTCCTATGCTTCCTGCACATACCTTATTTTGAAGTTTAAAAAAAACACACAAACAAACGGGGCACAAACACTCGGCGGACAGGATCAAGGTCCTCGGCTATCCGCATGTGGCTCACAGGCTATTGTTTGAGGACCCCTGCTCTAGGCGCTCACAAAGAGAATGTAGTTTCAGCCCTAAAGCCTGGAGACTCCGCAATTTGTTTAAAGGTGATTGGACAGAAGGAGTTCCTGATTTGCCCATGCAAGACTCGTTTTCCCTTCCCCTATTTCTCAGAGTTCATAGTTATGTTTATGGGGAACCAGGACATCCCTATCTGATCCCTAAAATTGATGCGTGGAATGACATTGCCACTAATAAGCCAGCATAAACAAAAGACTTACTTCCTCCTGCAACAGAAAGGGTTCTTGTTTCAAGATTTCAGGAAACATGGCAGGACCAGAAAAAAAATAGACCCAAGGTCCTAAAACCACTAAGGTGGAGGCTGCCCTTCCCCAACCCCTCCCCATACCCCTCTGTCTCGGCTTTATTCCTTTTTGCAGGAGGACTCTGGGAGTGGGAGAACTAGCTTACGACCCTTCATTATCACTGCCACCCTGTCAGGTGCACGGGGCTGGAGAGAGAGAAATACTCATAACTCCTTTCTGAGTCCACACCCCAATATACACTAGGGCTGGTATGGGATCTCGACCGCCCCACCCCCCAAGAAGGATGATTTGGCAGCAGCCATTCTACACTCAAGGCAAGCAGCCCCAACACCTGGGGAAGACCCCTGAGTCCCTTTTTGGGTATATATCCCCTTGTATTCCAGTGATTTGTATAATTGGAATCAACAAAATCCCTTTTTCTGACAAAGCAGGTCTGATTCCTTGATAGAAACGGTTTTCCATATGCATTAGCCCACCTCCAGAAATTGCCAGCAACTTCTCCAGGTGCTGTTCACAACACAGGTACAGTAGCCCTGCCAGAGAGAGGCCCAGTAAGCAGTCAATGGACATGATGGTCAGACAGCAGGCACTCCCCATGTGAGGGAAACTCTTTTTGCCACTGCACGAAAAATGTGAGATCCAAACTCCTTGCAAGGCACAGAAGGCCTAACCAGGTATCACCAGTTTCTCTTGCAGGCCCTCAGTGGAACAGCTAGAAAACCTATGAATTTATCTAAGGTCAGTGAGAATTTTCAGGCTCTTACAAGAGAATGTCTGCGTGCCTTTTTAGAGTGACTGATGGAAGCCTACGGGCTTTATATCCCTAACGGCCTGGAGGCCCCGAGAACAGGAGGGCAATAAGTATTGCCTTTATTACTCAGTCTGCCTCAGACATGAAAACGAAGTGGGAAGGGTTTGACGGGAAAAATCTTAGTGATTTGGTACAAGTGGCTCAGCGGGTGTGTAACAACAGAGATGATCCTACCACGACAGAGACAAAGAAACTAGTTAAAATACTAGTAATTGCCATGAGAGACCCCAGAGACTCAGGAAAAGGAGAGCATGGCCCACTTACGGAGAGACTGACCTGTGGGCACCGCCAAGCCATGGGGCAGGATCAATGTGCCTACTGCAGGAAAGAAGGACATTGGAAAAATCAGTGCCTTGAATACCCCAGGAGAAGCAGACAACCCTCCAATAGAGAGGACGGGCCTCATCCACACCTAGAAAATCCCAAGCAAGAGACAATAATGCTTGAAGAAGCTGAATGAAGGTGTCAGTGCTCTGTTTCACTTGGTCCCCAGGATCCCAGGCTAACTGTCCAAGTAGGAGGCCAGCCAGTCAATTTCTTAGTGGACACAGGGATTACCTTCTCAGGTTCAGAAAAGAGTACAGGCAAATTGTCAAAAGGAAAGATTTGAATTACTGTCAGCATATGATTGCTTCCAAAAATAACTCACACCAGAAGATTTGCATGGAGGTTAGGTGGGTTTCTCAAGACATCATGATAAAAAATATCTGTCTGCCCTTTGTCCCAGTTAGCCATATGATTTTTATGGCACTGGCCCCTGGCTTGGCTGTTGAGCCATGGAAACTGTTTTTGCAGGACGTGAGGCGGTGGCCTGTGGCCATCAGTGGAAGGACAAAATCTCCACAGTGGTCTTCCTGTTTCAATTTGGAGCCACCTATATCACCTCTCGGACATTATTGTTGTCCTGGGCTCCGAATCGCCACCCCAGGTCTAGAAGGCACCTAACAGATCCACACTATTTGAATCAGGCTCTGGTTAGCCCCTATCGATCACTTGGTGACATGGGAGTCTGGACAATGGAGTACCTTTACTTTTCGGATCAGAAAACTAACTCAAAAAAACACAGGTGTTGACCCAGAGGCACACAACTGGTTAAAAACAAAGCCAAACTTACAACCATTTTCTGGAGCCAGAGTTCTGAGCCCCTCGTGGCTGTGCCCAGCCGAGCAGTCCCTCTCTCCTGGACACACCAAAGATCTGAGCAGATATTCCCCACAACCCCTCCCAAAGATTTTATTTCAGAGGATAGCATTGAATTTGCATCTCCTGGACAGAGACATTATCTGATCAGAGCACACAGAGATGAAGGGGAGAAGGGGAGAGTGGAGCACATCCTGTCCCACCAGACCTTGAGGATGATGTTCCCACTCAGAGAAGTCAGTTCACATAGAAGACCACATGGCCAGCCCCACGACGAGACACAACGTCCCTCAAAGACCCATAGCCCTAGAGGGGACAACACTGGAGACACAGTGTGGGAATTACCCCCAAACTGATCTCTCTACACCGAGGCATAACACTAAGGGGGTACAGCAGAAGAGCAAGTAAAAGGAGCAGCAAGATCCCAAGGAAATGCTAAAGGTGGACTTTAGGGTCAGGGTTTGGTGCCCCAAAAGACTGGACTAGAAAACACTTCTAAAGGCCAACACATAGTCCTTAAACTATCTATGAGCTTTTCTATCTTGTTGACCTTTGTTTTCTTTTATTGTAATTGGATTTTTGTTGTTTTGTTTATTTTGCTGCTTGGTTTGGTTCTTTCTTGTTTTTGTGCATGTTATTGCCTCTACAGGTCTGTCTAAATAAGATAGGCTGAACGAACAATCTGGAGGAGAAAAAAAAACGGAACTAGCACATCCTGGAGGACATGCGAGAGAGGGAGGTGGGAAGAAAGGTAGTGGTGTTAAGAATTCCAGAGACAAGGGAACAAAAAGTGATGGAATTCGGTGGTGAGGGGGATGCAGGAGGCCTGGTAGGGCGTGAAAAAGGGTAATGTAACCAAGAGGAATTACTGAAACCCAAAGGAAGACTGAGCATGACAGTGGGCACAAGAGGAAAATCAAAGGGTATAGAAGAGTGAGCTGGGAAGCAAGGGCCAGTTATAGATGTCTAAATAAAGGCATGTACATATATTTACAAAGGGGCATGGGGAAATAGATCTATGTCCATATGTTTATAGATTTAGTATTAAGGTAGCAGATGGACATAGGGCCTCCGCTCAAGGACTCGTTCATTGCAAGAACATTGTTCTATTAAATTGGCATTAAACGATGCTCACCTTCCCTACACCATCACTGACCACAAAGCGGCTGCATAAGCAAATGTGATGAAGAAAGCCGATGGTGTCCAGCTACCAAAAGATATAGCGTGTGGGGTCTTAAAGGCTTGAAGGTAAAGAAGCAACCATCTAGCTCAGAAGCAACAGAGCCCACATGGAGGAAGCATACCAGCCTGTGTGATCACAAAGTTTCAAAGGGATAAGGCAACAGGCATCATGAGAACAAAAAAATCTTATCATGGAGAATGAGAGGGGATGGCCGGGTATAGACCCAAAACCTATTTGCAGTGCACTGGACATCCCCTTACAGAAGGATCTCAGAGAGGAGATAAAAGAATACAGGGTATGAGACAGCAAAGAAAAACACAACTTTCCTCAAGTTCTATTTTTTTTTGTTTTTTTTGCGCACCCCGCGGGCGCCCAGTGCCGCCCCCTCCCCGGTCCCGCGGCGGCGGCGGCGGCTCGGGGCCGGGGGGGGGGGGGCGCCAGGGGAGGGGGCAGACACCAGGGGCAGCGGTGGCGGCGGCGGCTCCCGGCGCCATCTTGGGCTGATCGATGAATTGAACAAAGAGGATCAATTTCCGATCAAGCGAGTTATCAATGGGGGCCGGGGAGTGAGAGGGACTTGTTCCCGAGTCGGCCCCGCTTTCCCCGGCACCCCCCTCCTCCCCTCCGCCGCGGCTCCCCGGCGGCAAGGCAGCCCGGCGCCCCCCCGGGGAGGCCGACCGCCCGCAGCCCCCACCCCCGAGCGAGAGGCCGAGAGAGAAGCCTGACCTGCAGCTGCTGTAAATCAAAGCGCTTCCAATATTGAAACATCGATCCCACATTGGCCGCCATCTTGAGACGTATTGAGACGGAGTGAGAGGCTGATAGAGAGGGGGCTGGAGTTCAGGAGCCGCCAGGAGGCAGCAGGCGGGCGGCGCCAAAACCCGGCCTGGAGCCGGCCGCCGCCGCCGCCACAGAGGAGCGCGGACTCCTCCTCACGGCGCCACCGCCGCCAGGGCAAGCCGAGCCGGAGTCGGAGTCTGAGCCCGAGGGCGTGGCGGCCGCTGGCCCGGCCTCGCGCACGGCCGCCCGGCCACGCCCCCCGCCAGCGGCCGAACGAGCGACCCGCCCGTGACCCCTGCCCCTCCCAACCCCCAGCCCCGGCCGGCAGCCGCCCGGCTCGGCGCGGCCCGGCTCCTCGAGGGCAGCGAGAGGGGCGCTGGAGGGCGGCGAGAGGGCAGCCCCGCCGCCCGCCGAGGCCCAGGCCGGGCTCACCTGGCGCGGGGGGGGGCGGGCGGAAGGAGGGGGCCCTGGCGGCAGCGGAGCGCAGCCCCCCCGCCCGCCTCTACGCCCGGGCGCTGGGTGCCGGCGACGCGCCGGGGGTCGTCGGTCATCCTGCTGGGCGCCCGCCCGCCCGCAGTGCCGCCGCGACCACCTGCTTGAGCCCAGACCCCCGGAAGGCGCAGGCCTCAGCGCACCCGCGCTTGTGCCCGAAGCCTTGACCGTGGGCGGCCCCGCCAGCTGGGGCCTCAAGGACCCAGCACCCCAGAGCGCCCTTGCTGGGGGAGGGCAGGGGCATGGGGAGGCATCAGCCCCTGACCCTCTTGAACTTGCACCCGCCAGCCTCCCACGCTGGGGCCCCAGAGTCCCCGCTCAACACCACCCGGTGACCCAGGGCCCCCTAGCTGTCACCGCCGACTTGGTACTTAGGAGACATGCTCTCTGGAGGCGGTTGAGGCTTGTCTTGTGGCCAATAATCATCTCCTACGCCTTCCTTTCCAGTCACTAATTTGATGTCTTCACTTAAAGAAATGCCCATAAGTTGAGGTTTCAGAGGAGAGCTCCTTGAGCTCCCCAGACAACAAGGGGGCCGAGTGTCACCGTCATTATCCTGAGCTGGGAGGCAACACTAGTGTTCCGGAGGCTGGGAATCCGTCACTGCCTGCCCACAGCACAGACAGAGCAGGTGCTGGTTATAATTGTTTCTAGACGTCCTGCCATGCTCAGTTGAACGTCAAAGCCATAAACGTTGCCCGACTACAATCAAACTGGAGTACGCAGACATTTCTGCATCATTGCCGGGTGGAAATACACTGAGTGGAGTTGGATGAGATGGCAGCAAGTGCTTAAGGAGGGGGTGCTGTGGGAATACCAACAAGATGACTGCTAGTCTCCGTTTCCTTCTCTCGTCTGCTTTGTGTTTTCTTTCAGGACCAGAAGAAATGATGCATATGTAAGGAAAAAAACTTTTTATTTCCAGAGGAGTTTTCCACCCCACAATCTACCCGCAGCCTCCTTTGAGCAAGCCAGTAAAAGCTTTTTTTTTTAACCTGCCTTCTCACTATGACAATTTCCGGAGCTGCTATGTGGCTGTGTTTAAAAGTCCCCCTCGGGATCCAGAGTGCAATCCATATCACAAAGGCATCCTCCCAGTCCCAAATAGCCATGTGACCTCATTTCAGAAGGTTGTTCTTGTTTCCATAGACCCAGAATGGAGTTTAAGCTGTTGATCTTGACTGTGGTTGTCGACTCAGCCTCTCATGGGCACCTCATGGGCAGTGGAGCAAACTGTGCCAATCTGTGCTACCACCAGGACTGGGAGAGGAAGCCAACAGTGGTGGGCCATAGGTCAATGTGTGGATGGGGATGATCAGGTCTTTCTTCATTATTCTGTTTCAGTCTGGAAACACCACTGAAGCCTGCTCAGTGTCATAGCAACACACAAACCTTCACTGACAGTCTGGGGCACATTGGCTGCAAATCAAACCCGGGTCTTCCCGGTGAAAGACGATGAGAGGTCTACCACTGAAGCACCGTGGCCCTCACCTCAAACCAGGGCAGTCATTTCCGGAGTTCAAACCAGACCACAATGCAGGATGACTGAGATTGCCACCAGAATCTGATACTGATGCAGAAAAAAACCTAACTACCATTTTATTGACTCCCAATAGGACAAAGATCTGCCCCTTTGGGGTTTTGAGACTTTAAATCCTTACAGCAGGGGTCGCAACCTGTGGGTCGCGACCCCTTTGGGGATCAAATAACCCTTTAACAGGGGTCATCCAATTCATAACGATAGCAAAATTACAGTTATAAAGTAGCAATGAAAATAATTTTATGGTTGCAGGTGACCACAACATGAACTGTATTAAAGGGTGGCGGCATTCAGAAGGTTGAGAACCATTGCCTTACAGAAATAGACAACCTCATATTTCTCCCACGGAGGGGCTAGTCAGTTCAAACCCCTGACCTTGCGATTAGCAGGTTAATGCATAGTCCACTACACCACCAGGGCTCCTAATGATATAATAAGAGATACTATTGTTAGATCTCTCGTGGGAGAAATATACCTCAGTCCTTGGCTTCGCGTGAGAAAGAATTCACTCCGCAGCCTGGATTGTGATCCAAGTGAGTTTTTTGAGAGAAGAAGTTTCAGGTTTACACAGGCACCTCAGGGCCCCTCACCCCTGCACAGCTTGCCTAGAAGCTGCTGGAGAGAAAGTCACTACGTGGGCTCCAGGATCCTGCCTTTTCTTTCTTTTCTTAAATCGTTTTATTAGGGGCTCATACAATTCTTATCACAATCCATACATACATCAATTGTGTAAAGCACATTGTACACTCACTGCCCTCATTATTCTCAAAACATTTGCCTCCACTTAAGCCCCTGGCATCAATCAAGTCCTCATTTTTACCCCTTCCTCCCCCATCCCTCAAGAAACCTTGATAATTTGTGAGTGGTGATATTGGGAGGGTAGAGGGAGGGTGGATTGGAAAGAGGAAACCGATTACAAGTATCTACATGTGACCTCCTCCCTGGGGGACGGACAACAGAAAAGTGGGTGAAGGGAGACATCGGAGAGGTCAAGATCCTGCCATTTCAATTCCTCCACAGGGAGGCATGGTTGATGGTCCTGGTCAACCCCATTGGCTGGATTGAATTCACCTGGCTCAGATGGGCCAATCCAGGTGTAACACCCACCTAGGTGTACCACCCCTTCCTGGCCGGAAGTTTGAACCTGAGCATATGTAATGGATGACCCACTCCCTATGCTAAGCTACCTAACAGTATTTGCAAGATGCCGAGCAATGTTCTAAGCTTTTTGTATATAATAATTCAATTATTTCACTTAAGAAGCCTATGTGTGGACTCTATTCTTGCCTCATTTTACAGATGAAAAATCAGTGGCACAGGATGATAAAGTCATGAGCCTATGACCACACAGTGAGGAAGTGGAAAGGAGAGATTTGAACCCAGGCTGCAGAGTCCATGCCTTGGGTGCCTACAGCGCCACATAGGACACAGGAAAGCATGGAGCAGACTCGGCGTAAGACCTAGCATGTATGTGCTAGGACTGCATGAGAGAGCTGCTACTCAGATCCAGAAGAGAATACAAGGCTATTGCAAAAATTATTTTTTCCAAGAGAGGGTGGAATTCTGCATCTTGTGCGAAATCCCCCAACCTGCACATGGCACAGCTACTTCAGAAGGTTCCCAACAATGTGTGCTGTGTGGCAAACCTAACTGAGCTCAGGGGGAGCTGGTCTGTGGGTTATGTTACCCAGAAGGTGAGCAGTTTGAACTCACCAGCCACCACTCCAAGGGAGAAAGAGAAGGCTTTCTGCTCCCATGGACTTACAGTCTTTGAAGTGGCAGGGAGCATTTCCATGCAGCCTATGATTAGGATCTAGGAGGGTGAGGGTGGATGGAGTTGGTTGAGACCTGGCTTCAGGGCATTTCCCAGAAGGGCTTCCTGCAGTGACTCTGCCTTCAGGAATGTCTGGTGACCCTGAGGGCAGCAAAGTCCTAAGCACACTCAGGCAGTGGTTCTCAACCTTCCTAATACAGGTCCTTTTGTTGTGGTGCCCCCCCCCCCCCCGACCATTAAATGATTTTCTTGCTACTTCATCACTGTAATTTTGCTACAGTTATGAATTGGACGAGCCCTGTGAAAGGGTCATATGACTCCCAAAGGGGTCGCAACCCACAGGGTGAGAACCACTGCACTAAGGGTTCCCCTTCCGGGCAGCTCTACCAGTGTCTGATGTGCATAGTTCTGTGAGGTGAGAGAAATGAACTTAGTGTCTGCTTCTGGTGACAGTTGATGTGGGTGGGCTTTCTCCCTATGTCAAATCCCTCTCAAGCCATTTGTCACCACAACAGAGGGAGCCACACACATAAAGCAAGAAGAGGAGGCAGCATAGCAGGACGGTAAGCAGAACAAAGATTGAATAAGCACAATTCACTTCAATCATGAATCGGGTGCCCTTGAGATGTGAGGAAGACCCCAGTCTAGTGACATTAGATCAGGTTTAGGGATTGAGTGACGGGACCCTCTTGGCTCCCCTCAGCCCCTATCTTGCTTTCCCATTGACCCTGCCCCTTACATCGTGATTGGTCCTTATTCCAGCATGATGGTTGGTTTCATAATCACAACATGTGGGAATGTGTTAGTCGATAGGTTATACAGGCACAGTCTCTGGAATGGGTAAGTGAGGAGGTGTGACTGGTGACATGACTGGTGGAATGGATCATGTGAAGTGATTTGAGATCGTTGTTCAGACCTGATAGGTCATCCAGGCCTCTAGTTGATCCTGGCAGTACTCTAGTTTAAGGAAACAGAATGTTAGGCATTTAAGTCATATTTAAGCTTAAATTTTGAGCAATAGGCTGTGGCTCACAGTGAGAGTCTATGTGGAGACCCTAAATCCATTTTGAGGGGCCACACATTCAGTCACCATTGAGTTCTTTCCTACTGCTGACCGGCAGTGGAAAGCTTGCGTCCACTCCCCGGGCCAGACTCAGCGATATACGGTCGTGTGCACATCCCAATGAAGGTCCCGCTCATGCTCTCACAGGCCCTCCCGCAACTCCATGAATTGATCCGTCTTCAGGGACAGTTTTGTGACAAAGGTGTTTGTTTTCCATGTCTCATTTAAGCTTTCAGGAGCTCAGGTGGTGATGCTGGATAGTGTTGGACTATTAACAGCAAGATCGCTGGTTCGAAGCCACTAGTCATTCCACAGGAGAAAGATGAGGTTATTGCTTCCTGTAAAGGTAGCAACTTCAGGATCCCTACACAGAGTCACTATGAGTCAGAGTCAGCAGGACAGAATGAGTGTCATTTTATTTAAGTAACTGTGGCTGTGGGTCCTTCCGACACCATTGTGGCCTCATGCGGATGTTCTCCTTCATCCAGAACAGCGGTTTGTGTCTTTTTCTTGTGTAAAACATAGCAAAGGAGTTCCTAATAAAATAAAGTTGAATTGGGAGTCTTTTTTCCCTCAAACAAAGTAAATCCATAAATAGAAATGAGACTATGGTGCTAATAACCAGTTGGAGAGTTGAGAGAGCTGAACACTCAATCCTGGTAGAAACCCATTGTGACTTTAAAAACTTGCTCAAGGTCATCCATAGCCTATGAGGTTGAGTTGAGCAGACACAAAACAGATGTGTTGGGGAGTAATTGTGTACATTAAGTAAACAATTTATCTTTCTAAAGATTCTATCTAAAACTTACTTTAAATAGTAAGTTTTCCCCTGGGCTAGGGAAAGGTCAGGGAGCTTAACCCCCTAGTATCCACCCCCTCTCAGCATTCATCATGTTAGGCCAGAGGAGCCAAATCACACCCACTACCCAGGGAGCACTGCTTCCAAAAGCCCATTGCCTGTGCCGGGGCAGAGGGCAGGTACCCGGACCAGAAATGCTGACAGAGTGGAACCAGCGGGCTCAGCCCCCAGCTTCCTGAGAGAGCAGCTGTGATGGTTCACTTTTGGACAAATGTCAATGCATGACTTGGGCAGCACGAAAAGCAGATGTGCAGAGGTTGTTCGCTGTATTCCAGAAGTTCACACACTCCCCGCAGGCTCTTTGGTGGCTTCCACCTTCAATCCCAAAAGGCCACTGCCGTCCAGTGGATTCCAACCACAGTGACCCTATATGGAGTTTTCAAGACTGTAAATCTTCATGGGAGCCAGCAGTCTCATTGTCCCCCTTGGGACAGGGAGCTAGCAGCCCGTTTCACCTCCAGGACCCCTTCCTCTCTAATTCTGGATCCAGTCCCTCCAAATATCCTGCCCTGCCCTTGTCTAGGCTTCTTAAATGCGTTCCATGCTGCTTATGTTAGTCTGGGTGCCTTAGCGAAACAAATCCACAGAAACGCGTATGTATAAGAGAGAGTTTTATGTAAAGGGTGAGTGCACATCAGGAAAACATGCCCGCATTTGCTTATGCACCCGCTTTGTCTTCAGCGATCATGTCGAGATAGGCTGGTGGCTTCTTCCATGTGGGCTTTGTTGTTTCTTAGCTAGATGGCCCCTTGTTTATCTTCCAGTCTTTAAGACCCTGGACACTATATCTTTTGATAGCCGGGCCCAGGGTGCTTAACCACTACACCACAAGGGTTCATTAGCTTGTGACTTATCTCCTGCCATTCACACTAGATGCTCAAAATAGCAGGAAACCAGGTTTCTCCTTTGTGGCCACACCAGGTACTGACAGAACCAAGAACAGAGAAATGCTTAGTTATATATCTTGACTATCATTAGCATATTATATGCCTGACAATATGTAAGCCTTCGCTCCCCTGACCTCTCACAGTCTCGGTAAAATGAAGCTAATAAAAGTAGTGCTCTCACAAACTTGGTAGGAGATTAAACAACTCACATAAGGGTACACAGCCTATCAACGAGGAGGCGAGATGAGGCAGTGTGTGGCTGCTGAACCCACACCCTTCACAACACCTGCATTAAAATGACTGAGGGCTATGAGGAACCAGACAGAAGCAGGTTCACACCCCAGATTGAGTCAATTTAACTGCCTATTGTGCCTGACCCTTCTATCTCTGATCTTAGAAATGGGGTTAACAACAACAAAACACTGTAGAAGAAATGTCCAGCAGATGACAGGCACGCGATTAAACAACAAAAAATAAATCACTTAAGTTGAAATTCGAACTCCTGGAAACCCCTCACACACGTGCAGAAAAGGATTGAGCCCATACGGTGTTTCCAGTGCCCCCGTCCTTCCCCGCTAAAATGAGCATTTGATAAGGTAATGCCTGGATTGTTCCAAGCCCAAGACTGTGGAGAACTAAAGGAAAACCCAGCATTATGAATCTTTGAGCACAGCCCTGCTGGGAAACCGCCCTGCAGTCACTTGTTGATGACTGGAGGAGGGACAAGAGTAGGGAGAAGAACGAGGACTGAATGTGACACATAAGCAGGGATGGCCTACATTCCATAAAGGAAAAAACTCAAGGTCTGCTTTTTCTGGTGCCGGAAAGTTAAAACCCATCTGGTGCAGTTGAAAAGGTGTGTGTGTGTAGTGGGGGGGGGGTGTTAGGGAGGAGGGGCGATGAGTCCAAAGGATGAACTCCATCTGCAATTGTGTCCTCAACTGCTTTCCCCTGCTAGCCACACGATATTTGTGGCTGGCCTGCCCTGCTTTTGTTATCAAGCCCAGAGAGGGCAAGAGACTAGCTCGAAGCCACACTGCAAGTTGGCAGCAGAATCAGGCCGAGAACTCTGGATGCTTAGAAAGCTTCACACAGACCTGAGAAAGTACCAAGGGAAGACCTGTTCGCTAACTGGGCAGCACTCACTGCATGCCAGCGCTGTTCCAGTGCCCCAGCCAGGGCATTGCTCCCTGTGTCTGTGTGTCTTCAGTGATGCACACAGGTGACGGATTGGCTTTTAATAGCATGCTTGGAAGGTTGAGGCCACCCAGCGGCACCTAGAAAGAAGGGCCTGCAAATCTACTTCAGACCAAGCAGCCTTTCCAGACCCTGGGGAGCACAGTTCTTCTTGGACACACAAGGAGGCCAGGAGTTGAAGTTGATTCCATGATGTAGTTGATTCCATGGTTCCCGGTTGTAGCTATACCTAGAGTCACATCCACATTCATGTTTATATCTCTTCACTCCATGGGGTGTTCATGGCTCCAACTCTTCTGAAGCAGACCACCAGGATTTTGTTTAAGAGGCCTCTGGATAGGTTTGAACTGCCAACCTTTTAGTTTGTAGCTGAGTGCTAAACAACTTGTGCCATGCAGGGTGCTAAGCTCAGAAACTCAGTCGGTGCTTCATGATCTCAGTTGGAATTATAGAGAGGGTCAGTGATGACCCATTGACTGCTGGGTAATTGTTGATGTAGTCTCCCTGTGCAGACATGTAAAGTACCTGAAAACTTAAAATCCAACTCATTGAGTGCATCATCCTGCCGTGCGCCAGCCCAGCAGCATGCTCTGCTGGGGACATTTAGCCATGCCTGGAGACATTCTGAAGAAGGGAGTCGCACTGCCATCTAGTGGGCTGAGACCAGGGATGCTCGCTTAGCATCCTGGTGCAGGGAACAACACAGCCCCACAAGAACGATGTTGGCCAAAATGTCAGCAGAGCTGCCACTGGGAAAATGGTCTAGTCCAAGCGCTGACCTTCGTAGAGGAAGAAAGCCAATCCAGAGCAGCTAAGTGACCTGCTGTGGGTTGCACAGCCTGATTCCAACCCCAGTACTATACCCAAAGCTGTTACCACGCCCAAAATTAAACAGCAATAGCTGCCCAAAGGCCTCTTAGTTTGAGGACCAAGTAAGACAGTAAATGAGAAAGCCCTTTGACAAATGTGGCATGCTGCACAAACATGAGATGTTATTACCCAGGATCTTTTGATATATGTAAATAGATCTTGTACCAGGTCAGTTAATTTTCCAACTGCTCTATCTGAGCTTTCAGATGGCAGCACCTCTGTCCAACCCAGGAAAAGACTCCTGTGCAGGCTGAGCAGCCCTGGAAAGCCTCATGCCTGGCTTCTCCCACCCCTCAGCTAATCTCCAAGTGATTAATAAGGGCTCTCACTATGTTGTGCCTCCCAGCTGACAGATACTAGGCTATCAAAGCATTCGTATCACCTCCTTGATGCCTGAGGAGGAATATAGTTTCATGTGTGAGAGTGCCCCAACCCGCGGGACTCAGTTATTCGAGGGGTTCCAAGGAGGACCCAGCCTGAAAGAGAAACGGGCGAGAGAGAGGAGCGAGACCAAGCAGATTCTTGTCAAGGTCTGAGTTTATTGCTACACAAGCCTCTCTATAAAGGGTGAGGCAAACAAGGGAGTTCAAAGGGGAGATAAAAAAAAGGAAGGGCGGGGGTGTAGAGCACACAGGGCAGGCGGCCGCAAGTCTGCAGTTGGAATGTCCGGTGCTGGAGCAGACAAGGGTGGGCCATCTGGTGTGTGTCAGGGTAAGATAAGGTTGAGGTGACGTGGCTTTAGCCCTGCTGGGCAGGCAATATGGCCTTGGTTTTGTCAGGCTGATTATGCCCGGTTCCCAACATGAGAGAAGCCAGGAATATCTCCTCTCACAACTGTGCAGCAAACGAGATCAGATCTCCCAATCTGATTTTCAGCCCTCCTGTCTTTCCAAGTGAAGTGGATGGTCCATTTCACATTGTCTCAAGTCTTTGCACATTGCATGCCAACATTGCGACACAGGGCGCGGCTGTGGGTCTTAGTAGACAAAGCCCCCACCCAGAACCCTGCCCTCAGAGCTCCTTGGTCACCCTGCACAACGCAGGTCCAGGCCGGGCTCCACACTGCAAGGCGATCAACCCTGACCCTCCAGTGTGGCCGTCCTCACACGCTCCCACATCCACCTAGAAGGACTGGAGATGAGAGATTCCGGAAGCTCCCTGCCTCATCTGCCTCCCTCCCCAGAGCGACAGAGCAACTGTAACTGATTAGGCAGGATGCAGCCTCGTTCCCAGTCCCCACCCTCTCTGGGAAAGCAGGGATGTCTGGCACCTCATCCAAGGCCTTTCCCCTGTGATCTCATTACTAAGGAGCTGCTCCTCTACCGCCCACCTCCATCACCTCATCTACATATGGGGGAGATGAGTATGTCTTCTTTGCTGCTCCTTCCCTGAGTCCACCCCAGGAGCTCCCTGAACAGATCACCAATCACTTCTCATTACACCTGCAGCAGCCGTCAGATACTGCTGAACAGAGACAGGCGCCTCCCCTGCTGCTGCCAGGCTCCAGTGCACATGTGCACACACACGTGCACACACATTGTACAGGCACACTCACATGGACACACAAGCATGCACACCCATGTGCACAAACTTTGTTCAGAGGTGGGAATTCTGCCCATTTTAGCCTCTAATATTGCAATCAGAGAGTGATAGAACAATGAAAGATGAAGGTGGATGAAGGAAGATCTATTTATTCCCTTACTTGTTACATAACCATTCAGGGCTCTTTTTTTATCCGTACAAACACACCACCACACCATCAACAATCATCAAGTAGATGTCATGTATGCAGTGCTGCCCTATTCAAGGCGGTGCTGAGTATGTGAGGAGGATTCTCTCTAAAGCACAGCTCTGAGGAAGTCTGTCTCCTTCGCACTTTTACACACACAGGGTGAGGAGCCTGCAGGAGGCTCCGTGCGTTGGGTGAAGCCACACGATGAGTGAGGAGACCGAGTGTGTAGCCAGGGGAGTGAGAGCGCAGAGTTCACCACTTCACCACCATGCTGGTGTGCACAATCGATGAAAGGGTGGCTGCCAGCAGCAGGACAGAAAAAAAGTAAAGCATGTAACTTGTGGTTTTATCTCTGGCTTACTTCCAAAAGGAATTGTTTTTGTTGTTCTAAAAAGCTTTATACCGAGAAAAAAAAAGAAAGAAAGAAAGCTTTATACCTCTATAAAAACAAAAGGCTACTGCTGTCAAGCACCTTCAGACTCAAGCCAGAGGAGAGCTCTCCCAGTGGGCTTCCAAGCTGAAAATCTTCACAGAAACACAGTACCTCCTGTGGAGTAGCTGGTTGGTTCAAGCCAGCAACCTGGCAGTTAACAAGTACGTCCCTTGTACCTGTAATACCTGTATAAAGTGTATTAAATATGAACTACTCCTGGTGTGTAATTTTAAATTGAATTATTGTGCCTGGAACTTTTTTTTTAATAGCTAAGAATGGTGAAATGAGACTCCTTTAGATGTTATGATAAGAATACACACTACACAGGGCTTGGACCCAACCCAGCTTAATTCAAAGGAAGGCAGATTTATTTTCTTCTGCTTCCCAGAAGGTTCCCCAGCAGAACGTGTGTTAAACAAAATTGTTTAGCTATGGAAAAGAGCAATCTCCTCTTGGGAAGATCCTGGTAGAAGGGGGCTTTGGTTGCATATCCAGCTCAACCCAGCCCCAGAGGCCTCGTCATGTTTTATTTTGTTTTGCCCTTGACACTGATTGTCTTGGGAACTGTGGCCCCCGAGCAATGGCCAGGAAGTCAGGTCTTCTTGATGTAAATCCTCTAATATCCCCTACAATGATTTTCAGTGCCAATGGTAAGGCCCGCCCAGTGGCTGCCACATGCCCCTGAGCAAACACGTCAGAGCAGATGAGAGCATGAGACAGCATTTAAGAGAACGGTAGGCTGGCCTTGACTTAGCTGTTTGGCCTCTCCTCAGAAGTCATTTGTGACACTGACTGTCATGGGTTTCATTAAGAACAAGTCTATCTCTACCAAAGAAAACTGCAAGGTAAGAGGACTTTCAGCTCCAGCTACATATGTCTCCAAACTTACTTACATATTGTCCTGTTTTCAGAAGAAAAAAAATTTACTCAGTGCCTCCCGGGCAAATAAAAACTTTGGTACTACAACCTACAATCCCAGATAAAGTGTAGGTATCTGCTTTGGCAGCTCCCCTGGATCGAGCTGCTCCGGTAGCTCTCCACAAAAACCCTGTGAAGAGATGATCAGGCAGGATAGCCTAGTCTGTTCTGCAGAAAGAAGCTACCCCTGAAACCTCAGTGGCTTAAAATCTAGAAGTTTATTTCTTGTTCATGCAAATTCTGACGCTGGAAGGGCAATTCTACAGGGTGTTTGTCCTGCACACCGTCCGTCAGTGATTCGGGCTGCTTCACAAATATGGTGCCACCAGATCAAAAGGTGGATTCCAGGTCATCACAGAAGAGGAAGAGAGAAGTGGGGGTTGTGGATCAGTCTTTACATGCTTTGACACTTTAGTTGACATAGATCGCTGGATAGGGCTGCTTATATAAAGGTTATCAGTTCAAACCCACCTAGCTGTACCACAAAAGGAAGGGGTCATCTGCTTTCATAAAGGGTACAGCCTAGACAACCTCATGCAACAATTGTACTCTGTACCACAAGGGATGAGCATGAGTCAGAACTGACTTGAAGGCAACAGGATTTGGGGTGTTTTTGTTTGTTTGGTTGGTTGGTTGATTGGTTTGGTTTGCTGAGTGGGAGGTGGTTCTACCTACAGCATATTAATCTGAAGTAGTCACTTTAGGTTTTTTTGTTTGTTTTTTGAGAGATGTGGAAAAGCTCATTGACTTTAATGGGGAGTTAACTCTGCCGCAGACGGCCTCCTCAAAATTTCCCTCCCGCTTCATAAACTAGCAGAGATTTTCAATGAAGGAGCCTGCAGGCACCCGCTGGACATCTCCTTGCAAGGTCAGTCCTTTGGAGCCACTGGGAGGGAGAAAAAAGAGACTTCTATTCCTGTAAAGAATTCCAGCCCCAGAAATCCTCAGGGGGCAATTCTGCCCTGTCCTCTCGGGTCGCTATGAGTCCGAATTGAATTTATGGCTATGAGTTGAGTTTTAATTCCATTCACTTACTGCTATTGACAGGTTGCTAGATTAGGGCTTGTCTTCCCAAATGCCAGCACTAAACGAAAATGAGCTGTCCGGGCCACAACAAAGGGGTTGGAAATAAATCAGGCACACTCATTAGATACCTATGGCAAAATTCAGAACTGAGCATGCTCTGACCCAAGTCATGTAGACCCAGGTGGAAGGTCCACCTGGTCATACAGAATAGGACTTCACAAAAGTGCACCAAAATCAACCAGTACGATCGACCAATGCCCTCCAGTGGTGTTGGGAGGTGATAGAAGTAGGCCTGGGCTCCTTGTCGCCCTCCCTTGTTCACGTGCTCTGCAAGTGGAGGGTGAGGCCCTTGGGGGTTCCTGCCGTGGCTCCTCAGCTGGTTCTGCACTCCTGCTCAGGTATTCCTCCCATGAAACCGCCATATTCAGCTGCAAACTTTCCCCACCCCTGCCATGCAGCCCGGCGTGCTTTCCGGAGATAGTGGGGACTTTTGGGGACTGCGATACCTGAAACTTTCTTTCATAACATTCATATGGATTTACAAAAGTGCTTCTGCCATATGAATTCTTTCAGCGTTGCTAAGCAAGAACTGAGGTCAACCACCCCAGAAACCTAACACTATCAAGTCGATTCTGACTTATATCAATCTAGGGGGTCCTCAAACTATGGCCTGCGGACCACATGGCCCTCAGAGGACATTTATTCAGCATGCCGGGTGTTTTTGCCCCCTTTTTTTTTTTTACTTCAAATTAGGTATGTGCAGTGCGCATAGGCATTTGTGCATAGTTTTATTTTTAAACTATAGTCTGGCCCTCCAGCGGGTTTGAGGGACAATGAACTGGCCTCCTGTTTAAAAAGTTTGAGGACCCCTGAAAGGACAACGTAGAACTATGCCTGTGGGTTCCCGAAGTTCTAAATCTTTACAGGAGCTGAGAACCGCATCTTTCTCTGTGAGCCATAGCGGATTCCAACTGGCTGGCCTCATGGTCACACACATTCCACCAGGCTCCTTGAGCCTTAACTTGATAATTTAATGAAACGATACTTCTCCAAGTCACACTGTATCAAGGTCTATAATCTTGCTATTCTAATATCAAATTTAAAATAAGGAATATAGTTAAGCTCCAAATCCATAAGCAATAAGATCATTGAATCTCTTTGGACACTATTACTTAAAAAAAGAAAAAAACTCTGTCCAATTATTTTCAGCACAGAAAAGCTTCCAGTGTTTACAGCTTAGTATTTAATTGCTTTTTCTCTTCTTCTTTTGCATTGGTGAATCATTTTGAGCTTATAATAATGTCAAAATAAATAGTTTCCAGAGCCTCCAGGCATTCACTGTGTAATGATCATTTAAAAGATTTCTTGGTTAGAGGGTCCTCAAAAGAATAAAAGGCGTGTCCGCATCCCTGGTCATTTCTATATTCAAAAGAAGAAATTGCTCATCAAATGCTACAAGCCAATTTCTTTCTTCAGCCAAACTGCCCATTTTAGCATCACTGAATTAAGCAAATGGTTCTACATTTCAAAGTCAACAATGATACTCTTTTCCCTTTAACACGAGCATCTTAAACAGCTCAAAAAATAGTCGAGCTCTTTATTATGGCTTTTCCTGAGAAAGCTGTTTCGTTGTTTATTTTATTTATTCATCTAGACTTTCATGTTAAGATTTGTGTATTTTAAGTTCTGCTAGTCAGGACATTTTAAATGGAGCCAGATTTTTTTTTTATACTTTGTCTTTTAAAATATAATGAGACTGAGCAGTACATCCGTTAATAAAATATAAAGTCTTCCTATTTCTGTTTGTTTGTAATTTCCCTAAGGATAACTCTTAATGTAGTAAAACCAAAACCCGCCATAATGAATTACATTTGGTCTACTGGGGGTTGTGGCCAACCTTTTGATAGAAAAATCCAGAGACTCCCTTCTGCATCTCCTTTCCCAACCAAACCCCGGTGGCTGGAGGCTGGAAGGAAGAAAGAGGCTGGGCTGCTGGGGCAGGGTGGGGAAGGGGTAACCTTGCAGATTATTTCAAATTCTACTCTGAAGGCAGAAAGTTATCCAAATGAGATAGCTAGAGATTCACTTCCTTAGAAAAAGATTGAAATTAATGTGTCCCTTAGAAAAGCCAAAGGAAAAAAGTCGTTATTAATTTAGGCAATTGAAGAACTTTGAAAGCCATGTCTAGTACATAAAAACACCTGTCCCTTGAGCCCATCGGCCTAGGAAACTGAATTTTTATACCATGTAAAATAAAGGAAGGTCATTTCTTAGACTTGCTCAACAGAAGATTGTCATTTTAAACCGGTTACTGTAATGAGAAGCTGGGTTTTCGTAAAAAGGACTGAATGCTTGAGTCAGTGTGAAATGAAATTAGAGATGCATGTTCTGCGCATGGCGGCATTTCCGGAGGAGTCTGTGTTCCTGTGACTGCTCTCGATCTGTCTCGTGCCTTCTGGGAAACTCACAGCGTGGTGCCCACATCTAGTCTCTCGGACTTTCTTGCCAGCTTTGGAAAGGTGTTGAGTCTGTTGGATCTGCTGCACAGAGACAGCATGCAAGTGGACCCTTCCCACATTCCTCAGAGAGCAGCCCCCCAGTGTAAAGCTGTGGGTGAGGTTTGATGACCTTTGCCCCTTCATCATCCCGCATTCTTTGAGGGACCCAAGCGCTCCCCCGAGGCATTACCGGAGAAGCAGCTACCCCATAGTTTCCAGATGGTGGGTATCAGCCTGTGTGCTCATTGGGATCGCCAGAGAGCTGTCCAAAAGACATCTTTGTCCCATCTCCACTGAGTCCGATTTTATTGGCCTGGAATGCAGCCTAGGTGCTTGGATTTTTTTCTCTCTCATAAGTTTTTATTGTGAATTAGGTGAAGGTTTACCAAGATCATCAGTTTTTTATTCAACAATTCATACCCATTGTGTTTTATGCCACTTATTGCAATCTCCACAATATAATATGACTTGTTCCACTCCCTACTTATGTCTTCTGTTTCCCTTCCTCCTCTCTTCCTACCCTTCTGAACTTGGGCCTTGGATTAATACTGCCCTTTTGAGATCAAATGGTTTGCTGTTTTCAGGTTTGCGTGCCTCACTTGTGTAATTGCTCCCATTATAGACCAATCTATTATTTGGCTGAATATTGAACCACAGGTAGGAGTTCATTTTCAAACTTAGTGAATAAGGACCATCGTTTCAGAGGTTCTGTTAGTCCCTATCCAGCCAATAAGCCTGGTCTCTTTTATGACTGTGAATTTTGCTTCACTATCTAGGACCTTTGGATGTGATCCCTTTCAAAGAAGTTGGAATTGATAGTTGGAGATCATCTAGTTATTCTGTGCTCAGAGTCATGAAGTCTAATGTTCATGTGGTCCACTCACCACTCTTTCCTCCAGAGTGAGGGTGACAATACTTGCCACCTAGATGGCCACTTGTGAGCTTCTGAAATCCAGCTGCTACTCACCAGCATGGATGTCGAACATAGTCTTTACAGTCTAGGTAATGACAATTGTTCTTGGTGTCCTTCACAACTATAATCCCCAGCCCCCCAGCCCAATAAAGCACTCCCTCCAGTTGTTCGGTTATGCCTAAGGAGTTTTGATAACTTCATCTTCTGTGTGCTCCGGAATATTCAATTCCCTGGATGGTCAGAATGGTCAGTCAGGGCTCAGAATCTTGGTGTTAAGGCTTCTGGTGAGATCCTGGCACATCAGACACAGAGGTTGTGAGGCTAGAGGATGGGCAGAAGGGGATCATACTGAGTCTAACAAGGAAAGAAAAGGAAATGAAGGATATAAGCAATTAAAAGCAAGCGCATAAATAGATACAAATACACAGATGGCCCTTGCAACATTATTCCCAATCTCGCAAACGTGTCAACGGTCTAAATACCCATCAATAGGTGAATGGATAAGTCAAACATGTTGCCTACGGTATATACAATGGACTACTACTCAGCCATAAAGAGAAATGAACTCTTGACACAGGCTACAAGAGGAATGAACCTCATAAGCATTATGCTGAGTGAAATAAATCAGCTTCAAAAAGGACACATTTTGCTTAATTCCACTTACAAAAAATATCTAGGCTAGGAAAATGAATAGAGACAAACATCTCCCAATTGTTTCCAGGGATAGGTAGGAAGGTAAGTATGGTTGTCACATAATGCCATGTCAATTGGACAAATAAGTGAGGTGGAGTCTTTCTTATACCTATATGAGTGTCCTTGGATTTATTTCTCTAGTCAACCCAGCCTAACCCAGTAGGGCCTGGAGGGGAAGTGCCATCCCTGAGACGATACTGAGCTTCCATAAGGGTGATGACATAATTTTGGAATGGGTAAGGATGATATATGAACAACATGCAGAATGCCACTTAATTATAATCTTGTAGAGCGTGGAAGTGACGAATGTTTTGATGCATGTATATTTAGTATGATTTTTAAAGAGTGTACGCAAAAGAGCAATATGGCAAGTCTGTGTTGCCATTTGCTGTTGCTCAGCTAAAAGCGATTCGGGCCTGTGTAGTTCAAAGGGAACCACAGAGGCTCAGGAGGAAAGCTGGTACCATCTCCAACTGAGACTTGTCTGACCAAATGCAGAGTCTCCCTTCAAGTAACTGACAGGTCAGAGGCAGCTCATCTCTGCTGCAGAAGCAATGATTTGTCTCAATTCCCAGACCACTGTCACAGCCATGTCTTGTTGCTCTCGGTGCCCCCCTTCCCCACCACAATAAGTCACTAGAAAGCCATGCTTCATTTAAAAACAAACAAATAAAACCCTTCTGCCTCCATCCTGGCACTGTTTCAGCTTATTTAGCATCATAACATATGTCATCTGTTTCCCTAAACAATCTAACATGGACATGGCACGATGGGACTGATGAGTTAGGCAAATGAGAACCAGCCTGCCCTCTGAACACACACGATGGCATTTGACTTGCTGTCAGTAGATGCTGTCGCGTTTCTTCTCCTCTTTCATGGAAAATAAATACAGAAAAGAATGAGGACATGAAAAGGGCTGCAAGATGTTTAGCTCTGGTCTTTCTAGAAAGTGTAGAAAAAAAGTATGTGACCCCTGCCTGCCTTTAGATGCCCCACTCCTCTGGCAAACAAGGATTGCACACTGACCATGGACAAGACATCTGGATCTGGGGGGAGGATATAACAATTGCCCCCACCAGCAAAGAGTTTCCAGATTTACGGGACTACACAGGCCAGGGAGCAGCTCATAAAAAGAACAAGAAGAATCGCAAAGGAGGGTGTGCTCCAGCACCACTTCGTCCAGCTGCAGGCACATGAAGGCAAAGTTTCTTTTGCTTTCAGTCAAGTTTATGATTTCCGCTGCATCCCTTACCAACACCTTCACGAAGATCTAGGTTCTTGGGTTGTTTCGCTCCAGGGCGGACATCTCCTTGGTAAAGCTTTATGGACAGCTCATGGTCCAAGAATTCCACCTATATGTTTTGAAAGGGGCCACGTTAAAACCCCTGGCTCAGACTTTCAGGACTGGGCACAATACAGCAAACCCACCATGGGGACAGCAGGATTTGGTAACACTCTCATCTCCATCACAACCTGGACCTGGCAAAGCTATTTTCTTCCACTCACCATCTTTCAATCAATATTTACTCAGCTATTAGTTGCTCCCCAGGCTCAGCATCAGAAAAGTGTTCAAACGTTACCGAATTGTCCATCTAATGGTAGAGGTCTGTGCAAGGGATATGAGAGCAAGAGGCTCAGAGATGATCAGTGGGTAACGAGAGAGGGATTCACCTTTATCATTTGTAGAAAGCCCCTGAGGCTTAGTCACATTGGCAGACTTTCCCTGGAGCAAGCAAATAAAGCTGCTCCCGGCTCAGCTCCATTCCTGATCTGGTCTTGCCATGAGACTATCCAGGCTTTGTCCCAACCCCACGTTCTGGAAACCACGAGTGGAAGGAGGTGGATCTTGGGGATACCATGGAAAAGAATGGGCATTGCACAACACTTCATTGTACTCATATGCAAAGGCCAAGAGATAGAACCAGGTGAGACTGTGAACAGGACAAGATGATACTGCATGGTTTAAAATCAGAAAAGGTGTGCATCAGGGTTGTATCCTTTCACTGTTCTTATTCCATCTGTATGCTGAGCAATTTATACAAGAAGCTGGTCTATGTGAAAAAGAACATGGCATCAGGATTAGAGGAAGACCCAAGTAATGTCATTAGGAACATTTTCTCACTAAAAATTTTAGGTCATGGCATCAAAAAAGTGTCATTTTAACCTAAATGGGTTTTTAGACCAGTGAAATAACAGTGAGAGTGAGTCAGCATTGTGCACAGAATTGAGCGATACTGGTTCTTTGGGAAATTCATAATCCAATACTGACACTGCTGAGATAAAGAATGACAGTGAGGAAGATTCTACACCTGAGCTCTGTGATGGGCCAACGTGGTGCTCTACTCTCTTCAGGAATGGATGAGCCAGCTCCACCAAGATTCCCCTTTACTGGAGCACCTGCTATGTATGTAGACGTTGAACACAAGAACGCTTTGGCGTTCCTACAATGATTTCTGACCGATGAGGTCATCGAAAAATTGATTATGATAGCCCGGAGGTTTACTTTCAGGTTTTAACCCCTCTTCAGTTAATTTCTGTGCATGGGGGAAGGTTTGGGGCTTGCTTCATTTTCCTACATACGGTATCTCAGTTTGTCCAACACCATTTGTTGAGCAAGCAGAATTTGTCCCTTTGGATATTTCTGTGTCCTTTTTCGAAGGCTAGGTTCCTGTTGAGTGGTGAATATATGTGTAGCTTTTCTGTTCGAATCCATTGATCTATATACCTCTCAGTGTACCAATACACTGCTCTCCCTTAGGGAAAAACAACAACAAAAGTTGTATGAGCCCCTATATAATGATTTTTTTTAATGGACGATGAACTATTTTCCAGGCCAGCACTATCCTATGTTTGAGCACATTGCTGCAGCCACTGTGTCAATCCATCATGCCTTATAGCCTGCGGTACTCATGTTCAGGTATAGTGTTCTGCCATTCACAAGGTTCACACTGGCCAGTTCTTTCAGAAGTGGAAGACCAGGTCCTCCTCCCTCGTCTCTGTCTGGAAACTGCTGAAGTCTACCTGCAGTGAGTGACCCAGCAGGCATTTGAACTACTGGCTGCAAAATTTCCACCATTACAGCCAAATGCAGGCCACCACAGTACAACAGACAGTAACAGCATCTTAACACCACACAAAGGCTCCTCCCTGGGGAGACCACGTGTTCAGGCAATTGCTGCTGTTACACATGTAAGTGGGGGCTACATGAAGTCGCACCATCTCCTGTGGCCCTTCCAGGAACAGGCCATTCTGCTGTTGTTTCTACTGGACTTAGGCTCAGCTGCCAACCTGCCCTCTGCACGCATTCTTCTCCTTACCCTTCCATGTCACCTTCTCTTTGCCCAAGTCAATACTGCTGGTCAGTCACCTACTGGTGGATGCTTGCTTCTGAAGTTTCTGAACCACATTTCCCCATGGTTATGAGACATTGCTGCTGCCACTGCGAGCATTTAACAGGTTACTTTACACCTTCAATGAGAAATCTAGGGGAATAGAAAGAAAGCTTCTTCTTTCTCCCAAGGAGTGGGTGGTGGTTTTGAACCGTTTCCCTTGAGGTTAGCAGCCCAATGTGTAACCCACTACACCAGTAGAGCCTTGGTGGCACTGTCCAGCAATTATTAGACTGCTAAATATGAGGTCAGGGTTTCAAACCTACCAACTTCTCCTTGGGAGAACAATAAAGCTGTTCCCATAAAAGACTGACAGCTCCAGAAGCCCTCTATAGGGTGGCTATGAGTTGGAATTTTGCGGTCATTTAGGGCTTTTTGGTGGCATGTGATTTTTTAGGGCTTTTAGGTTGTTTGTGGACGTTCAAGGTGTGTTTGGGGCATTCGGGTGGTTTGGGGTTTTTAGGGTGTTTTATAAGATTTTAGGGAGTGTTTAAGGGATTTAGGGGTGGTTTTTTAGAGTGTATAGGTATTTTTCAGCACAATATGGTGTTTTTAGTGATGTTACAGAGTTCCTTAGGGATTTTAGGGTATTTTTCATATTATATGTGTTTTTTTCCCCCAGCATTTTAGGTTTTCTTAGGGCTTTCATGGTGTTTTCAGGGCATATATGGGGTTTAGGAATGTTTAGGGTTTGGGAATCTTCTAAGGATGATTTTTGGAAGTTTCACATGTTTGGGTGGGCATTTGGTGTTTTTTTGTGGCTTTAGAGTGTTTATGGGATCCTGTCAATTTGCAGCTTTAATTCCGCAAAGAAAAGTCAGACAGCAAGCCAGAAAGGAGCAGGAAATGAAGGGGAAGCCCAGGCCACATGTTACAGCTGCCAAGTCCGGAGAACCTAGGTGTGGTCGTTGGCTACCTGGGACCGGGAGTGGGGCTGTGCTCCTGCCCAAGGGTGCTAGGGAGTAAACCAATCTCAGCTGGACGTTTGGCTTTTCTACTAATTAGCCGACTCCATGAACTTTCCTAAGGGCAGCTGGCGAATTGCCAGGGGAACCCAGCTAGACCCCCCCACACAAAAGCACAGGGATGGTTACAGGAACAGGAGGTTTCACACAGTGGATGTGCAGGGCTTGGGGTCGGGATTGGGGGCCAAGGTGAGGAAGGGGCAGCAATAAGGCCTGGTCCCAAATAATCAGACACTGAGCAATAAAAGTACAAGGACTGCCAAGAGAACATGGGGACAAAGGATGGCTGGACTTCATTTGATATCTTTGGACGTGCTGTCAGGAGAGACCAGTCCCTGAAGGGACATCAAGTCCATGAAGGACATGATGCTTGGCAAAAAGTGGAGGACGGGCAATAAAACAGCTCGAACCAGTGGCTACATCAGTGGGCATAGTAACAATGGTGAGGATGGTTTGAGACCTGGCAGTGTTTTATTTTACTGCTTGTGTTTTTCTAGAACTGTCTTTCCTGGATGCACGAGGAAGGATAACTGTGCTTGTGGGAAGCAAATGCACAGTGGGCAGCGCTTTGGCCAACATAGGTACACCACCGGCACACAGTGCCCCCTTACTTGGCATCCAAAGTGACAGGATTTGTCTTTCCCCAGAGCTCTCCAGCCCTGGGGGAAGCGGCCCTGCCTTCGGCGCACCGCCAGGGGGCAGCACTGCTGCTCTCTCACTGGCTACATCTGTGAGGACCCAGAGAGCAGCTCCTTTCTGCTGCTCTCCTCTCAGACTTCTGCCAGAAGCCTTGGCTCGTCCTGGATCCTCCCTTGATTCCCACTCTGCACCTTTGGGGACGCCCAGCCCATTAACTCTCTCCCATCCTTCCTTGCTGCCTCTTGTCCAGATGCCTGAGCTGGGCTTCAAGTAGTTGTAATGTTATGCTTAGGTGAGATGTGTTCAGCTTGTTTACTGTCTGTATACAAGAAAAGAGTGCAGCCCAAGACATCCACCCTTTTGTTCCTCTATGGAAAGCCTGTTACGTGTCATAGTCTTCTCTCTGTGCAGTGCTTTCCTCTGCTGCTGATGCTTTTACATGAAATAGGACTCGGTGTGTCACCGCTACAGGAAATTATCTCTGAAAAAATAATATGCCCAGAACTCAGAAACAGTGTCAGCTTGCATCTGGCATCATGGAAGCATCATGGGTGTGTTTCCATTCATTCGCTCCTGAGTGTCACATGTTAAACTCAGTGCATAGCATAAACAGCAGCAGGCACAAACTGAGACAAAGCACACCCTTTGCTGTGAAGCACATTCCGACTCCTGGCTGCCCCTGTGCCACAGAGTAGAACTGCCCCGCAGGGGCTCCCTAGCTGTCATCTTTACAGAGGCACATGGCCACACCTCCCTTTTGGGAAGCCACTGGGTAGGTTTGAACTTCAGGGTTGTAGTAGTTGATATTGTAGAGCCCTGGAGTCAGTTCGGATTCATAGGGGCCTGTGCACTAGAGAGAGAAACAAAGCCCAGTCCTGCGCCATCCTCGCACTTGTTACTGTATTTGAGCCGATTCTCGCAGCCACGGTGTCAATCCACCTAAGTAAGGGTCTTCCTCTTGTTTGCTAACCCTCTGCCAAAAATGATGCCCTTCTTGCAGGACTGGTTCCACCATAGTAATATGTCCAAAGTACCTGAGACAACGTCTCCGCATCCTCTTTCAGATCTCCTGCCTTTAGTTTGTCAGCTCACTTCGATGGAGTCGATGCTGAGCCATAGCGACTCTATGAGATCAGAGCAGAACTATCTCTGTGGGTTTCCCAAAGGCTAACTCTATGGGAGTAGAACGCCTCATCCTTTTCTTCTGAGGACTGACTGGTGGTTCCCCACTGCTGACATTACAGTTGACACCCAAGGCATAAGGTACTATGCCACCAGAAGTCCCTTGCCCCTGTGCAATAACCAACACCACCTACACACAAAACCCACCCCTTCTCTGTCAGTTTGATGTATGGTGATGGCTTGAGTTGCTATGAAATTGGAAGCTACTAGGGGGAACCCGACAAAAACTACAATTTTTTCAAAACTATGCATTTAAATTTTTTATCCCCTTCATAGTACTCTCCATTACACTTCACACATTTGTCTAATCTGTGATTACATTCTTGGAAACATTTTTCAAACTCAGCAGTTTGGGTGACACCCTTGTTTTTTCCCCCCCTCTTCTGTGTTGTCAAACCACTGTCCTTCATTCATGGAAACAGAAAGAAGTCACATGGAGTGAGTTCAGGTGATTAGGATATGAGGGACAAGAGAGGCATGCTTTTTTGGGGGATGTTTTCATACTGTTATTTCTTTTCTCTTTTTTTATAATCAATTTTTGGGGCCTCATTCAACTCTTATCACAATTGATACATACATCATATATGTACATTCATTGCCCTCATCATTCTGAAAACATTTGCTCCCCACTTAATCCGCTGGCATCAGCTGATAATTATTCCCCATCCCTCATGAACCCTGAATAATTTCTAAATTATTATTTTGTCTTATCTTACACTATACAATATCTCCCTTCAGCCACTTTTCTGTTGTCTGTCCCCCAGGGAGATGGTTATATGTAGATCCTTGTAATCGGTTTCCCCTTTCCATTCCTCCCTCC